>NC_067482.1:27428844-27728844 GCF_947179515.1 Apodemus sylvaticus
CTGAGATCCAAACTATTCCAACCAGTGTCAATGACTAGTGTGAATTCATTTAACTAAACCATCAATCACTTAAGGGCATGTTCTAAACATTGTATGATGTGGAGCTAATTTTATCACATACAAAAATAAATCTCAATAATTTCATTTTTCTATCCAGTTTTCAGCTTAAATCCAATCCTTTGTGTCACAGGACAGTAACTTTTCTCCATCTCCAAATTCCCTCATTATCAAGTGGTATGTGTGTAATTTTCTAGTGTGTAGGCACAGAAGCAAACACAACTCCTTTGTATTCCAGGTCATTTTGATTGGCTTTTAAGCTTAATTAAAACTGTCAATTTCATTTTCCTCAATTTTCTACCCAAATCAATCTGCAATATTTTGTCTAGAAAATATATATATTTAATATATATATTGAACTACAAACTATTATATCTGCTTAATATTAATGGTCTTAGAATCATGAACTGTATTGCCAGTATGAATACAAGACATATTACAGATGATCTTCTAATTCTAACCATCACTTCAAATTTACCTTCTGAATGATTAGTATAAGAAACATACTTTTCTATTTTATTTAAACAAAAGTCTGAATTGTCTAACTCAAGAGATGTAAATGGCACAATTAAATGTCCTCATTCTCTGAAGTATGTTTGAATAGATATATAGGTTTGTAGTATGTAAACTGTTAAGTAAAACATAGATAATTCATAATTGTATTATAAAGTATAAATGGTTAGTAATTATTATTTATTATTATAAAGTATGAATGGTTAGTAATTGAATATTTTGTATTGAATAATCTGTAATTTTTAGTAATTGAATACTTAAAACAGTGGTAATGTAGAAAAAGTATTAAGGTATTTTTTCTGACTTATTTTCATGGACACAAAGTAGAAAATACCATCTTAGATTTAGCTCAAATAATCTTGAGAATTTATCCCAAAATGAGGATCTTCATGACAAATTTGTAAGTAAACAAGAGCTATAGAACCATTCCCATTCATACTGTTAAGAAGAGTATATTGGATCTCTTGCCTAATAGATGCTTTGAACATAGTGAATGCTCACAGTATATTATGGTATTGAAGACTTCAGTCATTATCCCTTCAGCACTGAATAATATATGTAGTTTCCCCCAATGATACCTTAATTCATGAATTCATTATAACATCCTTAATGTTCTGGTGATACTAATGATGGAAAAATCAACTTTCAATACTTTCATAAAACAGAATATTAATTCTATTGATCAAAAGCATGCACTTATCTCCATTAATAACCTGAATTCTAGATTCCTAATTAATGTCCTCCATCTACATTTGATGAAAATCATTGTTAAAAAAAAGGTTTCCTAGCAAAATGAAATATACCAATTACATACAATTTATTTTTGCTATCCAGTTGTGTCTCAATATTCTACAGCAGCTTAAATACAAATTTACCAAAATTGGCTTGAGTTTGTCTTATGAAAATTGTTGTGTATGAACAATCAGGTTTACAGACATTCATTTATAGTAGGTTCTGTTCAGTAGTTTCTTTATGCTTTAGTAAAATTTTCATATCTATTAGATAGCTCCCAGTATTACCATGCTCTAAATCAAAGCTTAAAGTTCTGTTGTATGAATTACAATTATATTTTCTAATTGAGGTTTCACTCACACATTTTTAGCCATATTATATAATGGTGGGAGATATTACTTGAATATTACAATATACTCAAAAAGAAGTAAAATAGCTTTAGTAATATGTAAATCAGTTAAAAAAGAATAGAGTGTGACTGAAATGTAATAATGTAAGATTCTCACATATATTAAATAAACAATTTAGAACATCTTAAAATGCATATAGTGTAGCAAATAGAACTGGGTGTTTACATTGTGTACCTTCTTCTGCAATAGATAAAGAGTTCCAGTCAATACTTAGTTTTCAATTTGAAAAGTAACTATAGAAACAGATCTAATCCCAACCATCCTCTATCCTGGGTATTTTAATACTTTTATTTATTCTTTGACTATTTGATGCATCTCTGTAAAAATCTTTAGTCATAGCAAATCTGAATACCACTCCTCCCCCAGAGGTCTCCATCCTTACCTTTGTTATCATGTTATTTTATACCTGAGGTTAAGGTCATCTCCTAAACATGAGCAACCCTCCAGTGGCAACATCCAATATGTCAAATTGTTTCCACAAAAGTCTTGCAAATCATTCTTGAGCCAGAAGTCAGCTCAAACACACACACACACACACACACACACACACACACACACAGAGAGAGAGAGAGAGAGAGAGAGAGAGAGAGAGAGAGAAGTATGTTTCAATACAACCTTTTCAAACATTGGTAATGTATGGTTAGCCTCCTCTGATCCTACCATGCTATCCCTATCCCCACTTAAGACTCCAAACAGGAGATCACTCCGCTTCCGGATCCAGATCAGCCTGAGCAGCAATGCCACATCTCCAGGTCCTGCAAGAGACAAGAGGGGCTTCCAGGAGGCCAGCGGGAGAAGTCAGTGTACTCTGGTGAACCCAGCAGGCCCCTGCAGGAGCCTTCAGGTGTCTGCTTCCGGATCTGAACAGCCTGGGCAACAGCACCCTGTCTTCAGGCAGTACAGGAGGTAAGCTGTGTACCAGAGGCAACCTGGGAAGAGTCAGCTTGCACTGGTGAGTCCAGCATTGACAAGACCAACTAACATCAGTGAGAACTAGATGGCAAAAGGCAAATGCAGGAATGTCACTAACAGAAATCAAGGCAATATAGCAACATCTGAACCCATTTCTCCTTTAACAGCATGTCCTGGATACCCCATCACACCAGTAAAACAAGACTTGGAATTAAAATCATTGGTCATGATGCTGGTACAGGAACACATGAAGGACATACTTAAAGAAATTCAAGAAAAAATGGACCGAAATTTAGAATCCCTTGCAAGGGAAACACAAAAATCATTGAAAGAAATCCAGGAGAATATAAAAGCCAATAAGGAGGAAACACAAAAAACACTTAAAGAAATACGGGAGAACTTTGGTCAACAGGCCGAGGTCATGAAAGAGGAAACACAAAAATCTCTTAAAGAATTACAGGACAGCACAAACAAGCAAGTGAAGGAGCTAAGCAAAACCATCCAGGATCTAAAATCAGAAGTAGAAACAACTAAGAAAACTCAAAGGGAGACAACTTTGGAGATAGAAAGCCTTGGGAAGAAATCAGGGGACAGAGATGCAAATATCAACAACAGAATACAAGAGATAGAAGAAAGAATCTCAGATGCTGAAGATACCATAGAAACCATGGACTCAACAGTTAAAGAAAATGCAAAATTCAAAAACCTTGTAACCCAAAATATCCAGGAAATCCAGGACACAATGAGAAGACCAAACCTAAGGATTATAGGCATAGATGAGAGTAAAGATTTACAACTTAAAGGGCCAGCAAATATCTTCAATAAAATTATGGAAGAAAACTTCCCTAACCTAAAGAGAGAGATACCCATGAATATACAAGAAGTCTACAGAACTCCAAACAGACTGGACCAGAACAGAAATACCTCCCGTCATATAATAATCAAAACACCAAATGTACTAAACAAAGAATATTAAAGGCAGTAAGAGGAAAGGCCAAGTAACATATAAAGGAAGACCTATCAGATTCACAGTAGATTTTTCACCTGAGACTATGAAGGCTAGAAGATCCTGGGCTGATCTCATGCAAACTCTAAGAGAACACAAATGCCAGCCCAAACTACTATATCCAGCAAAACTCTCAATCACCATAGATGGAGAAACTAAGATATTCCATGACAAAACCATGTTTACTCAATATCTATCCATAAAACCAGCCCTACAAAGGATAATAGGAGGAAAACAGCAATACAAGGAGGGAAGCTTCACAATGGAAAAAGCAAGATAGTAACCTTTCATCAAACCCAAAAGAAGTTAACCAATCAAATTTAAAAAATAACATCAAAAAGGAAGTAACAATCACTATTCCTTAATATCTCTTAACATCAATGGACTCAATGCCCCCCAAAAAAGACATAGACTAACCGACTGGATACGTAAACAGGACCCTACATTTTGCTGCATACAGGAAACACACCTCAGGGTCAAAGACAAACACTACCTTAGAGTAAAAGGCTGGAAGACAATTTTACAAGCAAATGGTCTCAGGAAACAAGCTGGAGTAGCCATTTTAATATCAGATAAAATTGACTTTCAACCCAAAGTCATCAAAAGAGACTCTGAGGGACACTTCTTGCTGGTCAAAGGAAAAATACAACAATAAGAACTCTCAATCCTGAACATATATGCTCCAAATGCAAGGGCACCCTCATTCATAAAAGAAACTTTACTAAAGCTCAAAGCACATATTGCACCTAACACAATAATTGTGGGTGACTTCAACACTGCACTTTCCTCAATGGACTGATCAGGAAAACAGAAACTAAACAGGGACACAATGAAACTAATTGAAGCTTTGGGCCAATTAGATTTAACAGATATATAGAGAACATTCTATCCTAAAGCAAAAGAATATACCTTTTTCTCAGCACCTCATGGTACCTTCTCCAAAATTGACCATATAATTGGTCACAAGACAGACCTCAACAAATATAAGAAGATCAAACTAATCCCATGCCTCCTATCAGATCACTATGGAGTAAAAGTGGTCTTCAATAGCAACAAAAACAACAGAAAACCCACATACACATGGAAACTGAACAATATTCTACTAAATGATACCTTGGTCAAGGAAGAAATAAAGAAAGAAATTAAAGACTTTTTAGAACTTAATGAAAATGAAGACACAACATACTCAAATCTATGGGACACAATGAAAGCAGTGCTAAGAAAAAAACTCATAGCTCTGAGTGCCTCCAAAAAGAAAATGGAGAGAGCATACACTAACAGCTTAATGACACACCTGAAAGCCCTGGAACAAAAAGAAGCTATTTCACCCAGGAGGGGTAGAAGGCAGGAAATCATCAAACTCAGGGCCAAAATCAATCAAGTAGAAACAAAGAGAACCATAAAAAGAATCAACAAAACCAGGAGCTGGTTCTTTGAGAAAATCAACAAGATAGATAAACCCTTAGCCAGACTAACCAAAGGACACAGAGACAGTATCCAGACTAACAGACCTAGAAATGAAAAGGGAGATAAAACAACAGAAACTGAGGAAAATCAAAAAAAAACATTAGATCCTACTACAAAAGCCTATACTCAACACAACTGGAGAATCTGGATGAAATGGACAGTTTCCTAGACAGATGTCTGTAGCTGCCAGCAGCCACATGTAAACCGGGTTACCTGTTGAGAGAATTTTGAGGTTACAGGGACAGAGGAGGCGACAAGAGACGTGAGTCAAGGCGGAAAATTCCGGTCAAGACTGGTTTTAATAACTTTAAGACAGGTTATATAGTCTTTTGGGGGATCGACCAACCCCCCCAGAAGTCGGTGGCTTCAAAGGCGGTCCTGTGAATTCTCTGGCTCCAGGTCTCAGCAGGTCGTCTGCCTTCAGCCTGGCGACTCAGGTAAACACCGGCTTGGGGGCGGTGTCGATAGCTGAGGTGAGGAGCCTATTGTTCACAGAACAAAGGCCGGAGGTAGCCATCGGAAGAGTTGGGCGGCTTGCCAGCCAGCTTAGTTGCGGGGGGGAGGAGACAATTCCCCCTTAATTACTAATTTTAAACAACTCAGTGGAAATAAATAAGTTCATCTAATGGATGACGAGCATTTATCAGTGAGTGAAAGCAGAGGCCCTAGCCCCCTTAAGCGTTACGGACATCTTTTTCAGGGGGGGGGGTTAGACCGCCTTTTTTTAGGACAGTCTTTCGATGTCAAACCCCCATGCAGCTGGGCGTGCTTTTCAGGGAAACTCGGAGCCAGGATTTTTTTCCCTTTCCCTTGTAGTGCCTCGCCTCGCACCTCAACTGATGCCCATGTTTGTTGTAATAACAAACACGCATGATTCCGAGTACCATGTAGCCTCATCTCCGAGGAATTCCACTGGCAGAGTAAATTCTCTGTGGATAAGCGCTGGCTGGCTGTAAAGGCTACCCATCCTCAACCTGGGGCCATGCTGAAGGAATTTCGTCTTCTGAGTGTTATCTGCTTGAAATATAAAAGGAGATTAAGAGAACAACCTGTCTGGTTTGTCTTGGGAGCTCAAACCGGTTTTTGTTTAATTGAAATTCAGTGGCCTCAGGCAAGAGGCCTGGCTTGCAACTTAATTTGCAAGAACACAAAGGAACTATACCTCCCCAAGTAAATGGGAAGCGGCTTGAAAAACAGCCTTTTGACTTAATTATACTTACCAATAGTTTTGGGTGTGGAATTCACTTGTCTTACCAATCTCTCTGGCAACCAACGCGCTCCGTCTTCCTCCTGGGAGAAAACGCAAACCGAACCTCTTCCCCATATTAAAACGGGGTCTGGGCCTTTCCATGAATTATTTAAAGGATCCCGCCACTTAACCATGGCGTAGGAATTGGAAGTAGCTGGATGCCAGTGTCTGTCTGTAGCGGACTGACCTTTAGCATCCGTTTGGAGAAAATTTAAAACGAATAAAACAAAGGCAAGATGTGATTTTGGAGACCGAGGAGGATATAAATTTCCCTTCTTAGTTTTAATAAGCCAATTTTTAAGTGTGCAATGGGCACGCTCCACGATTCCTTGTCCCATTGGATTATAAGGAATTCCAGTTTTAAGTTTTATATTAAATTCCTTACAAAATGAGATAAAGTTCTTACCAGTGTAGGCTGGTCCATTGTCTGTCTTAAAGACCTTGGGTACCCCATGGTATTAAAGGCTTGTAAACAATGATCAATTACATTTCTAGAGGCTTCTCCCATATGCAGGGAAGCAAAAATAAGTCCTGAGCACGTATCAATGTAAACATGTATAAATTTTAATTTCCCAAATTCTGTATAGTGAGTTACATCCATTTGTCAAATTTGATTGGGCACAAGGCCACGTGGGTTAACTCCTAAATGGGGCACTGGTGCTAAAGTGAGACAATTAGGGCATTGTTTTATGATCATTCTAGCTTGCTCCTTTGTGATCTTATGACGGAGTCTCAACGTATGACTAGAAAGATGAAATTTATCATGATCACGTTTTGCCAATTCTACGGGTGTGAGTGCCAAGGCTTGACCTATTAGCGCCTTGTCAATGCGCTCATTACCCTGAGCCAGAGGTCCAGGGAGACCCGAGTGGGATCTGATGTGTCCTATATAAAAAGGATTTTTTCTAGCAAGAATGATACCTTGTAATTGTGAAAACAAGGATCCAGCTGGCGTATTAAAATTAAACGTGCCACAGGTTTCTAATTGCGGTATAGAAAATGCAACATAAGCACTGTCAGTAAAGAGATTAAACGTACTATTTACAGTTTGAAAAACACACAGCACTGCTGTAAGCTCTGATAACTGAGCGGATAACCCAGGCGTTTCTACGACCACCTGTTGATTGTTAACACGATATCCGGCTTTTCCTTTTGACGAGCCATCTGTGAAAATTAGGAGTGCGTTCTGCAATGGCCGTAGAGATGTCATTTTAGGAAATACAACCTCATGCATATTTAAAAACTTTATTAACTTGTCTTGAGGATAATGATTGTCTATACACCCTTTAAAACCAATCTGAGCTAGCAGCCAATCTGTGCTATGCTGTTTTAGCCATTCATTCTGATTTACACTGTAAGGTTGTATAATAAAGTCCGGCTCCTTACCAAAATAAGTCAGCGCCTGTTTTCTACCAAGCATAATTACTTGGGCCACTGCCTCAAAATATGGCAAAATATTACGCCTAGAAGACACCCTCAAATGAATTCACATCAGAGGAGCCTTTTGCCATAATAAACCTGTAGGCGAATGAGTAGTATTAAAAATTAGCAGATGTAGAGGTAAAGAATAATCTATATAGGTAACAAATTGATTTTCAATAGCTTTCTCTACTGTCTGTAAAGCCAAAAGTCCTTCTGAAGTTAACACCCTAGAAGATGTCGGATCAGCATCCCCTTTAAGAATATCAAATAAAGGTTGTAATTCTCCTGTTGTAAGTTTTAAATACGACCGAAGTCAATTAATGTCACCCAATAACTTCTGAAAATCATTTAAAGTTTTCAAATTGTCCCTGCGGATAATTATCTTCTGGGAAAAAATTGACTGGTCTGTAAGTTTAAAACCCAGATAATTATATGGCTCCTGGATCTGAACCTTTTCTGGAGCTATCTGTAGCCCTTTAGCGACCAAGGCTTGCTGCAAATCTCTAAAACATAAAAGCAAGGTCTGAGGATTTTTTCCTGTAATTAGAAAATCATCTGTGAAATGGATAAAGTAAATATCTGGCCATTTCTGTCTCACAGGTTGAATGGCCTGTGCTACAAACTTCTGGCATAAAGCCAGGCTGTTAGCCATACCCTGGGGAAGCACTGTCCACTCATACCTGTGCATAGGCTCTGTAAAGTTAATAGAAGGAACACTGAAAGCGAACCTTTTGTAATCCTCAGGGTGTAAAGGAATGGTAAAGAAACAATCTTTTAAATCTATGACTATTTTATGAAACCCTTTAGGGATAGCCACGGGGGATGGAAGACCTGCTTGTAAGGTTCCCATGGGCAACATTGTTTCATTTAACTTTCTTAAATCCTGTAACAATCTCCATTTGCCGGACTTCTTTTTAATTACGAATATTGGTGTGTTCCATGGAGATAATGACTCTATTAAATGTCCCGCCTCTAACTGTTCCTGCACCAGCAGAGAGGCGGCCTCCAATTTCTCCTTAGATAAAGGCCACTGGTCAACCCACACAGGATTGTCACTAAGCCATTGAATTTTATCGGCGTGGGGTGCAGGCAAGATAGTGGCCATTACCGAAAATGTCCCAGACTTCTAGAGTTAGGGTTTGCCTGGGGGTTTTTAAACTTTCTAGTGCCTTGTCCTTCATTTCCAAGCCCCTGAGCAGGTACGGATTCCTCCGACACTGTCTTTTGCTTAGAGGCGATTTCATTAGGATTACACAAAATTAAATTCATCTGAGATAGAAGGTCTCTACCCCAGAGGGTAGTAGGCAAGTTCTGCATCACAAAAGGCCGAATTTGTCCTGAATTTCCTTCTGCATCTTTCCAAGTTAAAAGTCTCGCGCTCTGTTTGGGGTTGTTTGCGTAACTGATAACCTGTAGATGCGTTAGGGTCTCTGTCAATGGCCAATTACACGGCCAATCCTGTCCCTTAATAATTGTAACATCAGCTCCCGTATCTATTAATCCTTCAAAACTCTTTCCTTCAATAGTCAATTTAAGGTTAGGTCTTTTATTTGTAATAGATTGAACCCAAAACACTCCGGAGGAGCCAAAGCCCTCCTCCCCTCTTTTATCTTTAATGAATTTGGAAGGCAGTGGATGTAAAGGAACCAAAACTAGCTGAGCAATTCTTTGATTAGCCAGTATAGTTATGACACCATGAGGGGAAGCAGCCATAATTTTTATTTCTCTCTCATAGTCACTGTTTATGACCCCTGGATAAATCTGTAGTCCCTTTACAGTAGAACTGCTTCATCCTAACAGCAATCCCCAAGTGCCTTCAGGTAATGGTCCGAAGACTCCTGTGGGCAAAACCTGAACACCCATCTCTGGTGCTAGTACGGCATGGCACACGCAACAGAGGTCCAGTCTTGCACTTCCTGGTGTAGCTCTGGCAAGGTCAAAGATGGATTTCCTTGGCTCGGCAGCAGCTGTGCCCCACAGACAGTCTGTCTTAGATGCATCGGGGCCTGGGGCTGGCCCCTCCCCCCGTTTCCCGACACGGGTCCACCTTGGAAATTATTTTTTGACTTGCATCCCTTTACCCAATGATTTCCTTTTCTACATTTATGGCATGTTCCTGGTGGACCACCTGATTGCCCGTTTATACTAGGCTTATTATCAGGACAATCACTTTTAAAATGACCCAGACTACCACATTTAAAACACCTTCTATTCCCTCGTCTCTGCGAAAGAATCCCCTGGATAGTGGTTCCCTGTAGCGCTGTCGCCATAGCTAAACCCTGATTATAGGAGGGACCGATTTCAGAACAAAGACGGATGTAACCAGCTAGGTCCGTCTTTCCCCTCTGGGGTCTAATGGCCTCCCGGCAGGCCGCATTAGCATTCTCATAGGCTAGTTGAGTAACCAGCGGATTCTCTGCCTGAGAATTTCCAAAAATTCTATTAGCCGTTTTTAGCAATCGGTCTACGAAATCCTGAAAGAGTTCGTCGGGAGCCTGTTTCACAGCTGTTAGATTTCTACTAAGATCTCCCTTAGATGGTAAAAGATTCCATGCACGGCGGGCGGCCACCACAATCTGCGCATACACTGCGATGGGAAACCCAATCTGGTTATTATTTCCTTCATATAGGCCTTCCCCCAGTAACATCTCCGCATTCCATTCTTGATGGCCTGCCTGAGTGTTAGTGGCGGCGGTTCTTTTGCTAGCCTCACGCCATTCAGAACTCCAAAGCAAGAAATCTCCCCCCGACAACGTGGCTTTGTACAGCGTTTTCTAATCCTGTGGAGTTAGATTCGACTCTATCACAGTATCTAATAACGCCTGTGTAAAGGGAGCTGTCGGGCCGTACTGGGCTACGGCTAGCTTTAATTCTTTTATCACCTTAAATTCCAAGGTCTGATATTGTCTAATCACATTGTCCTGGTCTTCTATCTCAAGGACTGGAAAAGCTAAGATTTCTCCCCGCGGGCCTGGTTTATAACTCTTTCTAATGGCGACTGGCGGGTCTCCGAGTTATTGTTCTCTCTAGTATTAGAGACCCTTTTTAGCTCTTGTAATTCATTAGTCAATTTCTGCAATTTAATTTCAAACTCTAACTTTTGTAATTGCATGTCCTTCTGGATCTCGGCCTCTGCCATCAAGGTCACAGGCGGAGCAGATGGCGCTATGGGGGGCCAATTTTCTCCATGAACTTCAGTCGCTCCTTTCTCGGGATGAGCTATTTTTTTTCTTACAATAGGCTCATCAGAACTGTCTCTGTGTTTACGAGACTTAGGTTGTAGAGAATCTTCTATTACAGGGATCTTCTCTACAAGGCCTTTTACTTGAGAATCCTCACTTTCTTGAATAACACCTAATTCTTCCAAACCTCCTTCATCTATGATGTCTTTAATCAGAGTCCAGAGGCAGAGAGTGATATTGTCTGCCTTGGCTGTCTTTAGCGAGTTACCAATTCTCAGCCAAGTTCTCTCATTTAACGTTCGTTTTTCTTGGAACCAAGGACAACAGGAATATATCTGGTCCAAGAAATCCTCCAATCTTTCTTCTTTAAACCCTATCTCTTTCGCCTGAAGCAACTCTTGAATGTTGTGTGCGCAAATTTTGCGCGAACTTTCTTGTCTCATATTCTCTATCTTTTCAACCCAAGCAGCCACTGTGCCGGGCCAATATAGTTTGTTTGAAAAACCCGTATCTCTCTGTACTCACAACGATAGACACAATTTTCTACTAGCGCTAGTTTTGACCTCTATGTTGTTTACCGTGTGGATACCATTCCTTTTCACTTTTCTTGTGAAGCTTCGCTGGATAGGGTTACCTCAGGAAATTCTCCCGTACCAGGTTGCCCCACATTAGGCGCCAATTATGTAGCTGCCAGCAGCCACATGTAAACCGGGTTACCTGTTGAGAGAATTTTGAGGTTACAGGGACAGAGGAGGCGACAAGAGACGTGAGTCAAGGCGGGAAATTCCGGTCAAGACTGGTTTTAATAACTTTAAGACAGGTTATATAGTCTTTTGGGGGATCGACCAACCCCCCAGAAGTCGGTGGCTTCAAAGGCGGTCCTGTGAATTCTCTGGCTCCAGGTCTCAGCGGGTCGTCTGCCTTCAGCCTGGCGACTCAGGTAAACACCGGCTTGGGGGCGGTGTCGATAGCCGAGGTGCGGAGCCTATTGTTCACAGAACAAAGGCCAGAGGTAGCCATCGGAAGAGTTGGGCGGCTTGCCAGCCAGCTTAGTTGCAGGGGGAGGAGACAGATGTCCGACACCAAAACTAAATCAGGATCAAATAGACCAACTAAACAGTCCCATAACACCTTAAGAAATAAAAAGGGTCACAGAAAGTCTCCCAACCAAAAAAAGTACCAGATGGCTTCAGTGCAGTGTTCTATCAGACCTTCATAGAAGAACTAACACCAATACTCTTCAAACTATTCCACAAAATAGAAACAGAAGGAACTCTACCCAACTCATTCTATGAAGCCACAATTACGCTGATACCAAAACAACACAAAGGTCCAATAAAGAAAGAGAACTTCAGGCCCATTTCTCTTATGAATATTGATGCAAAAATACTTAATAAATTTCTTGCCAACCGAATCCAAGAACACATCCAAACGATCATCCACCATGATCAAGAAGGCTTCATCTCAGGGATGCAGGGATGGTTCAATATAAGGAAATCCATCAATGCTATCCACTACATAAACAAACTCAAAGAAAAAAACAATATGGTCATCTCATTAGATGCAGAAAAAGCATTTGACAAAATCCAGCATCCTTTCATGCTAAAAGTATTGGAAAGAACAGGAATTCAAGGCCCATACCTAAACATCATTAAAGCAATATACTGCAAATCGGTAGCCAACATCAAACTACATGGAGAGAAACTTGAAGCAATCCCACTAAAATCAGGGACTAGACAAGGCTGTCCTCTCTCTCCATATCTTTTCAATATAGTACTTGAAGTTCTAGCTAGAGCAATTAGACAACATAAGGAGGTCAAGGGGATACAAATTGGAAAGGAAGAAGTCAAATTATCACTATTTGCAGATGACATGATAGTCTACGTAAGTGACCCGAAAACCTCCACCAGAGAACTCCTATAGCTGATAAACAACTTCAGCGAAGTGGCTGGTTATCAAATCAACTCATGCAAATCAGTTGCCTTCCTATACTCAAAGGATGAGCAGGCTGAGAAAGAAGTTAGGGAAATGACACCCTCCACAATAGCCACAAACAATATAAAGTTTCTTGGCATGACTCTAACCAAACAAGTGAAAGATCTATATGACAAGAACTTCAGGTCTCTGAAGAAGGAAATCGAAGAACACCTCAGAAAATGGAAAAATCTGCCATGCTCATGGATTGGCAGGATTAATATAGTTAAAATGGTCATTTTGCCAAAAGCAATCTACAGATTCAATGCAATCCCCATAAAAATCCCAACTCAGGTTTTCACAGAGTTAAAAAAAGCAATTCTCAAATTCATGTGGAATAACAAAAAAACCAGGATAGCTAAAACTATTCTCAACAACAAAAGAAATTCTGGGAGAATCAGTATCCCTGACTTCAAGCAATACTACAGAGCAATAGTGTTAAAAACTTCATGGTATTGGCACAGTGACAGACAAGTGGACCAATGGAATAGAATTGAAGATCCAGAAATGAATCCACACACCTATGGTCACTTGATCTTCAACAAATGAGCTGAAAACATCCAGTGGAAAAAAGATAACCTTTTCAACCGATGGTGCTGGTTCAATTGGACGTCAGCATGCAGAAGAATGCAAATTGATCCATTCTTTTTTTTTCCCCTGTAAGTTCCTGTTTTTTTTAATTCTTTTTTTATTCAATATATTTTTATTTACATTTCAAATGATTTCCCCTTTTGTAGACCCCCACTCCCTGAAAGTCCCATCAGCCCCCTTCCCTCCCCCTGTTTTCCCACCCAACCCTTCCCAATTCCCTGTTCTTATTTTGCCCTATACTGCTTCACTGAGCCTTACACCAGTCAGAATGGCTAAGGTCAAAAACTCAGGACACAGCAGGTGTTGTTGAGGATGTGGAGAAAGAGGAACACTCCTCCACTGCTGGTGGGGCTGTAAGATGGTACAACCACTGTGGAAATCAGTCTGGAAGTTCCTCAGAAAACTGGACGTGAGACTTCCAGAGGAACCTGCTATACCTCTCCTGGGCATATACCCAAAGGATTCCCCAGCATGCAATAAAGACACATGCTCTATTATGTTCATAGCAACCTTATTTATAATAGCCAGAAGCTGGAAAGAACCCAGATGCCCCTCAAAGGAGGAATGGATACAGAAAATGTGGTATATTTACACAATGGAATACTACTCAGCAATTAGAAACAATGAATTCGCAAAATTTTTAGGCAAATGGTTTGATCTCAAAATATCATCCTAAGCGAGGTAACCCAATCACAAAAGAATACACATGGAATGCAATCTCTGATAAGTGGATATTAATTAGCCCAGAAGCCCTGAATACCCAAGGCACAAATTGCATAACAAATGACTCCCATGAAGAAGTATGGAGAGGGTCCTGATCCTGGAAAGGATTGATCTAGCATTGGAAGGAAATATAAGGACAGAGAAAAAGGAGGGAGGTGATTGGAGAAGGGATGGAGAAAAGAAAATTTATGGGACATATGGGGAGGGGGGATCTGGGAAAGGGGAAATCATTTGGAATGTAAACAAAGAATATAGAAAATAAAAATATTAAAAAAAAAGTGCAAAAAAAAAAAAAAGACTCCAAACAGAACTGGATGGAAAGAACTCATTTATGAAAACACCACATACATTGACGACAGTGGAGATCACATGGGTTTAAAACAGCAAGTTTTCTCTTTTCCCACTCGCTTTCATTGTACCTAAGGGTACTTTGCAGGATGCTGCCAGGAAAGCTACCAACAGCAATACATAACTGTGAGAGTTGTAAGCTAACCTAAAGAGATGTGACTGGATGTTGCTATGGATGCAACACCGGATGAATGTTATTACTGAGTGATGCCAAAAAGTGGTTTTAACTCTAGTAGTTATTCTTTTATGAAATTGGCAACCTGTTTGTTTTGTTTGTTAATATTTATAACTAATAAATGTCATCATCATTATAATCATCTTCATGGATCACTTTGCTTAATGAATAGTACAATCCTTCCTTATCTCTTCTGATAGTTTTTAAAATCTATATTTACAGATACTAAAATAGTTATGCTTTCTTTTTCCCTGTTTCTATTTTATTAGAATTCACCCTTTACCCTTAGACAGCATATTTATTGCTTGTGAGGTTCGTTCTTTCTTTCTTTCTTTCTTTCTTTCTTTCTTTCTTTCTTTCTTTCTTTCTTTCTTTCTTTCCTTCCTTCCTTCCTTCCTTCCTTCCTTCCTTCCTTCCTTCTTTCTTTCTTTCTTTCTTTCTTTCTTTCTTTCTTTCTTTCTTTCTTTCTTTCTTTCTTTCTTTCTTTCTTTCTTTCTTTCTTGGTTTTTTTGAGACAGGGTTTCTCTGTGTAGCTGTGTAGCCCTGGTTGTCCTGGATCTCACTCTGTAGACCAAGCTGGCCTCAAACTCAGAAATCTGCCTGCCTCTGCCTCCCAAGTGCTCGGGTTAAAGGCATGTGCCACCACTGCCTGGCTGAGGTTTGTTTTTTAATGCAACAAAATAATGGTTTCTATTTTATATTTCAGTCTATATCTGTGTCTCTCAGTTGAGACCAATAATGAGAGTAGATAACACTGAGACCAATAATACTGAGAGAACATAATAAGCAGGATTTATTAGCTACTGTTAAAATGTTTTAGTGGTGTGTGCCTCTTCTCCCTCTACTTTTGGTTATCTACTCTGGGATTATTTATCACTTTTGTCCTCTTGATAGAATATAAATATCTCTTCAGACTGTAGTTTTCCTTCTAGTTCTTTTTTAGGAGCAATCAAGATTAGGGGGCATAAGTTGCTTAAATTCACTTAGGAAATAAATTATGTTTTCTTTCTCCATAGATTGTAGTTGATTGTTTTCCTCATTATATTATCCTGAATTGAATCATGAAACAACCAAATATATTAGGGTAGAACTAATATTCTGCCCATCATACAATTTTTAGTGAAATTCAGAGATATGGATATTTGTTAAGGTTTTGACTTTATATTTCTTCACTTATAATTGCATCTAAAACTACATGGCCTTCAATTCGCTGATGTACCATCTATGAAGGAAAAAAGATTCAATAAACATTTCTAGTGCATGTGAATTATGCTTTATAATTGTAGAGAGCCTCATTGAGGTGTCATGCCACCTGGCAGAAACTTCACATCGACCAATGTGAGGTTCCTCTCCCAGCCTTTGAACAGGAACTCCTATGTTCGCCATAATCCCCTCTACCAAGGGTAGAGTGCTGAAACCAAGGTGAAGCCTATTGTTCTTCAAGGACCTGCAGTTTTCTGAGAAACACTAGTCACCTGCAGAGCAACCCAACTGGTTCTATAGAGAGTTTCCAGTCTTTCTGGGAAGGGTTCAGTCCTCCATTAAACCTAAGACCTTAAACAGTAGGTCTTGTCTTGGTCTTGATCTCTTTTCACTGCCTTCCCATATATCCCAACTTCCCTTCCAGGTAACAAATTCAATGTAAATGCGGGAAGTTACATATAATGTACGTTTTTCTTATGAAAAATAAATATATTTTTCTTTACTTCCTTTTGTTTTAATATCTTAAGTGCTATTAAATAATGCTTATATCCATTGTTATGTTTTATAATAAGATGTAAGAGACCAGAGATATGTTTGGTGAAGGCACAGTAAGGTGTGGGGGAAGCTGGTGATTGTGTGGGCCTGTGGTGAGGGATCCTTTCCCCCTCTGAGGTACCAGCCACAGTATGGTATAGTAAAGAATAGAGTTTTTCAGGGCATAGGGAGGGGAGTTGAAAGAAATACAGACAGACAGACAGACAGACAGACAGACAGACAGACAAAGAGAGAAGTATAGAGGAGTAGAGGAGAGCCCTGAGCATGTGGAGAGAGTGGGAAGATGGGGAGAGAGGGGGAGCAGGAACAAGAGGAGAGAGTAAGATCAAAGGGGCAGGAGGAAGAGAAGGAAGTAAGAAGCCCCAGTTATAGTGAGTCAGGCAAACCTGGATGCTCCCAGGCGACTATGGGGTGGAGCCTAGACAAAATGACAACATCCCTGTCATTGAATAGTTAATAACCTTATCACTGAGCTTAATATATAATATGATTTGTATAATATATATACTGTATTGCATAAGTTAATACAGGGATTTAAATTGCACAAGATAGCTTATAATAATGTTATTTTTCAAACATTTCTTCTTGCTTCTCTTGCTATGATGAAATTAGAGGAAGAAATAAAGCTAAATGTGAATAGAAGATAACTTGAAAAGACCTTCAATCTGCCAAAAGTACCTTCAATTGTCCATATGACTAATTGGTAGAGAACTGGAAAAGATAAAACTTACACAAAGGAAGCAAATTTAGGACATGTAGTTTCAATGATATAATTAGGAGAAAAATATAAAAGAAAGTTAATAAAACTGCACCTTAAGTTATTACTTTGCTTTGTACATTGTTCTGCAGGTTCAAAATGTCAAGTTCCTAAATTGACAAGTTAGAATATAAAAAATTATAAATCTTTTACATAACTAAAAAGACAACTGTACAGAAAAAAATCTATAGAATAGGAGATCTTTTTGAGCTGTACATCTGGTATGATTAATGTCTGGAATATTGAAAGAAGTAAGAAAAAAAGGAGACAAAAATACTAATGACTTATTCAAGAAAGGGAGGCTAGAGTTTGAGCAAAGATTTCTCAGAAGAAAAAAATCTAAGAAACATTCAAATAATACTTTCAAAAACGTTTGTTATCCCCTAGGGAAATAAAGTCAAAACAAAGTTATGATTTTTGTCTTACACTAATTGTAGTGGCAAAGCTCAACAAAACAACTGATACACAAAGTTGGAGAGTATGGGGGGGTCGAAGGGTGGGAGTAGAAATACACCTCATTGACTGCTAGTGGGATTGAACGTTATTGAAGCCCCAGGCTCCTCTCCATTTCCATCCTGAAATTCTTCAAGACAGGAACAATTATGGGTCAGAGTTTCAACTGTGGAATGGCAACTCTGCCTCTCTCTCTCTCACTTGTCCTTCCTGTCTTCCTGCTTGAGGTGGGCTTTTTTTTTTAATTTATTGATATATTTATTTACATTTCAAATGATTTCCCCTTTTCTGGACCCCCACTCCCCGAAAGTCCCATCAGTCCCCTTCCCTTCCCCTGTTTTCCCTCCCAACCCTTCCCACTTCCCTGTTCTGATTTTGCTCTATACTGCTTCACTGAGTCTTTCCAGAACAAGGGGCCACTCCTCCATTCTTCTTGTACCTCATTTGATGTGTGGATTATGTTTTGGGTATTCCAGGTTTCTAGGTTAATATCCACTTATTAGTGAGTGCATACCATGATTCATCTTTTGAGTCTGGGTTACCTCACTTAGTATGATGTTTTCCAGCTCCATCCATTTGCCTAAAAATTTCATGAATTCATTGTTTCTAATGGCTGAATAGTACTCCATTGTGTATATATACCACATTTTTCGCATCCACTATTCTGTTGAGGGATATCTAGGTTCTTTCCAACTTCTGGCAATTATAAATAGGGCTGCTATGAACATAGTAGAACATGTATCCTTATTACATGCTGGGGAATCTTTTGGGTATATGCCCAGAAGTGGTATAGCAGGATCTTCTGGAAGTGAGGTGCCCAGTTTTCAGAGGAACCGCCATACTGATTTCCAGAGTGGTTGTACCAATTTGCAACCCCACCAGCAGTGGAGGAGTGTTCCTCTTTCTCCACATCCTCGCCAACACCTGCTGTCTCCTGAATTTTTAATCTTAGCCATTCTGACTGGTGTAGGGTGAAATCTCAGGGTTATTTTGATTTGCATTTCCCTAATAACTAATGAAGTTGAGCATTTTTTAAGATGTTTCTCCGCCATCTGAAATTCTTCAAGTGAGAATTCTTTGTTTAACTCTGTACCCCATTTTTTAATAGGCTAAGATCAAGAATTGACAAATGGGACCTCATAAAATTACAAAGTTTCTGTAAGGCAAAGGACACCATCAAAAGGACAGATTGGCAACCAACAAATTGGGAAAAGATCTTCACCAATCCTACATCAGATAGAGGGCTAATATCCAATATATATAAAGAACTCAAGAAGTTAGACTCCAGAAAACCAAACAACCCTATTAAAAAATGGGGTACAGAGTTAAACAAATGGAGGTGGGCTTTATAAGTTCCCTGTTCCTAATGTTTGGCAACAGGCCCAAAGTGGGGTCCAGTTCAATGGGAGGTCCCAAGGCCTGACACTATTACTGAGGCTATGGAGAACTTACAAAAAGGGAGCTATCATAACTGCCCTCCAAAAGACCCAACAAGCAGCAGAAAGAGTCAGAGGCAGATATTTACACCCAACCAGTAGACAGACTCTGCTGTCCCACATGGTTGAATTAAGGAAAGGCTTCAAGAAGCTGAGGAGGAAGGCATCCCTGTAGGAGAACTAGCAGTCCCAATTAATCTGGACTCCCAGATGGCTCAAACACTGTACCACCAACCAGGCAGCACATACAAGCTGATACGTGTATAGCCCAACACATGTATAGCAGACGAATCCTGGCTCTGTGCTCAGTAAGAGAAGATGCATCAAACCCTCAAGAGACTGAAGGCCCCAGGGATTTTACAGGTCTAGTATGGTGGCGGCATAGGGAATGGTGACATCCTTCTGGAGACTGGGGGTAGGGAGGAGGTAGGGGATGTGGAACAGTCAGAGGGTGGACCTGGGGGTAGGGAATAAAATCTGGAGTGTAAAAAAATAAATAAAAGATTAAATAAATATTATTGTAGTCACTATGAAAGATAAATCTAACTCCTCTATACTCACACAGGTATGTTCACTGCTGTTCTAGTCACAAAAGATAGAGATAGAGATAGAGATAGAGATAGAGATAGAGATAGAGATAGAGATAGAGATAGAGATATATATCACTATGGAATATTATTTAGCTGAAAAGAAAATTATGAACTTTGTTTATAAATGGATGGAACATCAACATATTTTGAATTAATCTAGATCCAGAGAGATCAAAATCATATTTTTCTACATCTGATGCACTTATTTCTAAATCCTCACAAATTAGTACTCATAAGAGAGTAACTACCAGGACAGTAAAATTTGCCATTGCAGTGGTGGAGGTGTATTAGGAAAAAAAAAACAGGAGAAAAGGCAGTAGTAGGGATGATACACATGATCAGATGGAGTGAATGAAACAAAATGAATAGAATAAGAGAGATAAAAACAGAAGAATGGGAGAGGACAAAAGCAAAATAATAGTGCACATGATTTAAAAAGTCATGTGAAATTGTAACTATCTACCAAAAAATTAATATAATACATATCAGTGTATGTAAACATACATAAGTTCTCAAAATAATTTTATTTCATTTGGACTGGCAATATTTCTTTTATGTAACCACCACAACAGCAACAGCAATAACAGCAACAGTAATATCCACAAAGCATATAAATCTCTCTCTTTTATTTGTTGGTCAGGATTGGTCAAAGATATCTTAGTACATCACAGGCTGTTACTATGCCCTTTAGTTTCCCTGCAGGGCTGTAAGTTAAATTCTTATTTTTAAAGTAAGTGCTTCTTTTAATTCCTCAGTGGATGAGAGATGTATACAAGTTTTATAAATACATGTCTTGGGTTGAGCCCAGACTGTTTCTGTCTCTGTTCTAACTATACCTAGGCATATAAGATGGCCTCTATGCCATCTTTCAGCCTCCATCTGCTAACCTAGGCCTAAAGTGTTCTAGGTTCTAGATATACAGATGAAAATGCTCATCTCTTCCAGTTCTTTCTGAACATGGCCTGGCTGGTTCAACACAGTCATACTGGTTCAAACTCCTCTTCAAGCTGACTGACTCTTCTGGCTTCTCTTTATTTCTCACTGAATTGTTCTGCTTGGCCCCAAATTAAACTCTGGAAATTTGTTCTATTCTTCATGTTCATTATTCTTTGGCTGTAAATGCCTCTGTTGTAAACTGAAAGAAAGTGAACTACACTGAACTGTCATCTACTCTGGCTTACTCATCTAAATTCAACAGAACAATCGCTCTGAAATGACCCCAATCTCCGACTCACTCATTGCTTCTCTAAACTAGCCTTTCCTTCCTGTCTGTTATCCTACGTAGCCTCTCTTTCTTCTGCTGTTATTGTTGCAGTTGTGTGTGTTTGACATCTGATTCATTCTGTCAAATATTTTATTAGTCACTTTGCCACTCAATTAGATAATTAGACTTCACATTTTAAATACCGTGGCTTCTTTGATAATTTCAGTTTCATTATTTGGGATTAAGGCATATCTGTACTTTAGCAGGAAGGATTAAAAATATGTGTCTACTTTCCAGCCTGACCACATAAACCTAGAAGCACTTTAGATGTGATCTTTGCCAGATTAATTTTTTTTTTTTTTTACATCTATTGATGAAGAGAATTTCAGGCACAGTGTCCGCAGGTCTCTGAAGTGGAAAGTTCCTGCATACCTTCTCCCTAAAGACTAGTTGTATTGGTATCAGAGTTACTATGCAAGCCTCCAAAGGAAATAGGTAACCAACAGCCCTACCTCACTAAGATGTTTATGATATGCATCAACAAACACAATGACACTACAAGCTTCCTGGTGCTCTAGGACACACATATCTTAGTGACAACAACTGTACATTTGGAATTATTATATGCTAATAAAGAAGTATGCATACCTGATAATGGAAGCCAAACAAACTATTTAGTGATAACGAAATCATGATTATTATAAGGTATCTATAGTCACTAATTTATTAAACCAACATAATACCAGTGATGGTTTGAATATGGTTAGTTCAGGGACAGGCAATATTAGGACATGAGGCCTTGTTGGAATAGCTGTGGATGGAAGTATGCCACCATGGGGGTGGGCAATGAGACCCTCCTCCTAACAACATGAAGGCCATTCTTCCCTAGCTGTCTTCTCCTAGCAGCTTTCAGATGAGGATGTAGAACTCTCAGTTCTTCCTGCACCATGCTTGCCTAGATACTGCTATGCTCTCTCCTCGATGATAATGGACTGAACTTCTGAACCAATGCCAGTTAAACATTGTCCTTATAAGTGCTGCCTTGATCATGATGTCTGTTCACAGCAGTAAAACCCTAACTAAGGTAATACCTTACAATATCTATAAACAATTGCTCTTATATAGAGAGGGAACCTCTTATGTGTGGAGGCATCATCTATCAATAATAAAGGTGATGGCCTATTTGCTGAGACATGAAATAGAACGTGGGACAACCAATAAAGATAGATAGGATTCTGGAAAAAAGTCAAGGTTAGACCAGGGTATTTCTCCCAGTCTTGGATGAGATTGATGAATGAAACTGAGGAGAGGTAACTAGCCATGTGTTAGACATAGACTAGAATACATGGTTTTTGTTTTTATTGTTGTTGCTTTGTTTGTTTTGTTAAGGTATAAACTAGTTGGAGAACAAGTCAATCTTATGGCGTAGGCATTTATTCATAAATAATTAAGTCTCAGAGTTGTTATTCCGGGAACAAAGATGCAAGGTGGAAAAGCTTTCAGTTACACTTATGCCCACAGATAAGTGTAGTGCTTAGCTATCCTTAAAGAAGCTTCTCTTTTTTTAACAAACAGAGTTCACTACAGAAAACCACAACAAATCAAATGCCCAGGTATGGCTCTCAGTCTCAATGGATATATCTGGTAACATTTATATCCATAAAGCTCTGGCAACGTTTCTGAAAAGTTGCCAGAAAGATTTTAAGAGCCAAAGGATAAGGGAGACTTTCGTGAGCTTATTTATGCTAAGAATATCAGAAGCTATACATGTAAAGTCTCAAAAAGATGATTTAGTGAACATAAGCTGAGCAAGGACAGCAATTACAGGAATGCTAAAGTGGATAGGAGAAAGCCCAAGAGGTCTGAAACCATCACAGCATCCTGCTAGAAGAGGCTGTGAGGCAGAGCTAACCACCATAGACATATGCTTGACTGAGGAGCCTGCGAACACACAGAAAGACTGGAGGAACATGTCCCTGAAGCTGTGGTGGGACTGAAAAGACCAAAACATCTGAACTGGTCTGGTATTAAGCTTTAAAATAACATAAGAGAAAAGAAACTGAATATAAAAATACATCTTAGACAGAAATATTTCTTTTAAAATAAGAAAGGGAAGTCCTTAAGAAGAGAGTTACACATTATAAGGAAAATCATTTCTGTGTTAAAAATGCAGAAAATGCAATGAAAGCACCTGGATTTTCCATATGTTTGTTATGCTTTTTAGTATACATATAATTATTTTTTCAGTAATGGTTAAATATTATAAATCCTTTTTTAGAGGGTTCAGAAGAAAGCAGACTTAGATAATAAAGAACCTTAAAAATGCTGTTACAAGTGATAGAACAAAATTGAGACACGCATAAGGAGAGTTTAGATGAATCTAATCTAAAGCCTACAACATCACCTTGTAAGAAGAATGCAAAATTCAGCCTATAACTGTTTTAAAAAAACTAAAATCTAAAAAAACTAGATCCTTGAAAAGGAAATAAGTACCAGAGGAATAGTGTCTGCTAGGTTATCAAAGATTTATTTGAGTGGCGTCTCACAGAGGCACAAGATTTACAAATATTTAAGGAAGCAATAACAGCCTATGGTGTTCCATCATTCTATAGTTGGTAGTCATATTGAATATTATTTTAGTTAAATTTTTCCTTCATGATTTGTTTTCAAGTAATTTCCCATTTTCATAAGCAAGTAATTTTCCATCAATGGCTAAAATATATCTTAGCTTTCCCCTAACTACATAAATAATATCATTTATCCTTCAAAATCCTTCATAAAATTGAAAATTCTTCATGAATAAATAAATAAAATGTGTGTTGTCTTAAGTAGATGACAGAAACTCCAAAAAATGTTTTTCCTCTTTGTATTCTTATTTTTTTGCTTTTGAATTTTGTTCATTTAATTTTCTTCAGTTTTAATTCTTCTCATCTTCTACACTAATATTTTCCACTAATAGTCATCTATTAAAAATAAAAACCTTTTAATTTTTTTGTAGTTCAAAAGTATATGGAATGCTGTTTAAATTTCAAGTTGCTATACAATTGGCATATTTGTCTTATAATATCATCGAAGTATGAGTTAGGTTAACCTTGAAATCTTGTCTTAACACTTTAATTCTTAGTGACTCTGTTTCATTTTATGTTTCTGTAATAACCTGTGCTAATCTTTCATAGAATTTTTGTGTTGTCTTTATAGTTATTCCTGTATATGTTTGAATCCTTTTTTAAAATTCAGACCTGTTATAAATTACAACATTCACAATGGCTTCTACATGACCCATCTCAGATACTTCATTTTTGATAGATAAATATTCTTAGTTGAGGAAACAGATCAAGAAAGATCACAGACAGAAACGACATGGTGAGTTAACACTTTTTGGATTGCAAAAAGCGATTTATTGATGCGATTGTGCAAAGTTTTCTAATTCTCATAAGGAATACAAATTTGATCATTTCTTGAATGGCCTATTTTATATATTTGGCTCTATTACAAACTTGTCAGTCTGTACAACTTAACTTCATTTACAAAGATATAAAAAAGGTTATTTTTTGTAAAAGCATAAGAAATTCATAACTTCTAGGCAATGCTGGTGTATGCCTGTAACTCCAACATGTGGGAGGCAGGTTAATCTCTGAGTTTCAGGCCAGCCTGATCTATAGAGTGAGTTCCAGGGTAGCCAGGAAACAAAGAGAAACCCTGTCATAAAACACACACACACACACACACACACACACACACACACACACACACACACACAAATCATAACCTAAAATAAAGGCTTATGCACAAGCCATATGTAAAATTCTATCTTTTGGGGATAATAGGTCTGTGTAGCAAAGGTACCCATTATTTTATAATATTTTTATTATATGCATTTAGTGACTAGAAATAGGTTAGTGTGAGTGTTAACACACCACAGCATGTACATGGTGTTCAGAGAGCAGCTGATTCAGTCATTTGTCTCCTTCCATCATCATGAGGTGTCTAGGATACGAACCCAGATTGAAAGCCATGATAGTCCTTGCAATTTTCCTCACCGAGTCATCTTCTCAGTCTATTTTCCCTCCTAAAGGTAACATGCATACACTGAAGACAATTTAGGAAGCATGCAAGGGACAAGGAAAAGATAGAGATTATACCCTCATGTGTCCCAGTAAGTGCTGCTAATGCCTGGAAAGACTGTGCCAAAGAGAAAGCTCCAATCTTTTCTATTACTACTTGCTGGGTAGTAATATAGCAGAACTCCTGTGACCTCTACCTGATGTTCAGTGCCCTCTTTTGATGAGATGGACAAAATATCTTGGAAGACAGACGTTCTTGTTGAGTAAAAAAAAAAAAAGAAAAGAATAACTTTATTAAAGAAAGTTCATGGTTCCTTTCATGATGGGAGGCATCACCTAGCTGGGTATTTGAAAAAGGACACACAATTGTGTGTTTTATATAACCCAAATGTCTTCTAATTTTTCCTTTTGCTCTAGGAGAGTAGGACTTAAATCCAATCAGTATTATTGTTGGTTATATGAAAAGCTATTTTTTTATTTTTAATTTCATGCCTTTTTGTACAAAAGGGCATGCTTTCCATGCTAGTACTTATTAAAGGTAACAGTGGTCATGGCTAAATTTGATTGGTGATTACTTTTCTATTCTGGTAAAAGCATTACATGTTTTAGCACCATTAAAGCAAGACAATAGGGATAAAGCTTACAGGCCAACTACCAGGTTAATATTCCCATGTTCTATTACTCTGACTTTTGGTGTCTTCAGAAATAATCTCTCACTAGCAAGGTTTGGAGTGTAACTACGAGCATTGGTGATTCTCTATGGTGTTTGGAATCTATGGGCCTCATTGAATAACTGCCAACTGAACCTTTCCTAGTCTTATTTCCCATTAGGTCTTTATAATATGATTTTCTACTTTCTTTCCTTGCTACCTTTCCTTAGTAATATTCTAACTTCTATGGGAATTCCAAATGAAACATCTGAATTTGAAATTTCAAAGCTAACCTACACAGATGAGACTATCATATGAAATTTTTTTCTTCAGCATATGAACTACCTCTCTCACAATAATTGTTTCAATCCCCTTCCATTTACCAGGAAATTTATCACTGATTTTTATCAACAATTGAATAATATTGCATTGCCTAATGTACCACATTGTTGCTATCCATTCTTCAGTTGGTCTACTGTAAATCAAGCCACAGTGGAGCAGTAATTTATATGCTAGCTATAGAATCATATGTGTATGTGTTCAAAAGTCATATAACTACAACAATTTACCTACCTAAGACTCAGAAATAACAACAGAAGGGTGGTATAATATAACACCATAATTAGTGGATGCCTATAAGAAAATGGTGTTTTCTTAAAGTAGTTGAGTTGAACAAACTCATAGCAGTTTGTGAAAATATGACCAAGACATTTACAAGCTTATGCTAGACTAAAATCCAGCATGAAAAGCTGTGGAAACAAAACCTAACTTCTAGCCAAGGAGCTATAGGCAATTTTTCGTTGCTGTGAGTAGAGAAGTTGATTTCCCTTAATTGGAATGCCACTCATACTAGGAAAAATGGACAGGACAAATTATATCAATAAGTATAAAAAGGACTCAATCTGAGTTAGTAAGAAAAAAGGGTTGGATAAAGAATGAGTTGATGATGTGCAAAAACAAAGAATATTATTCAGAACTCTCAAAGAATTTATGAATACATTAAAATTCACATAGTTGACATATTTTCAATAGAGAATTGAGATCACTAGTAATTGATTAACTAAGAACATAAATTTATAAAACTGAACTTTGTTACCGAGGAACTTTATGATTTTAGTAATACTTTACTTAGTATAGTCAATTTTTCATTTTAATATTTTTGTAGATATTGGGTTACAAAATAATATTAAAAGATCCAACAATATTTTATATATGAGAAATAGCTATTGTACATTTGCTAAATAAATTGTGCACCTGGGACCCCAATGGAGGAAGTTAGGAGAAGGACTGAAGGAACTGAAGGGGTTAGCTCCTGGGGACTAAACCACCAACCAAAGAGGACACGTGGAGGGGCACATGGGTCCAGCCACATATGTAGCAGAGGATGCCCTTGTTGGGCAACAATGAAAGGAGAGGTCCTTGGTCCTGAGAAGGCTCAATACATCAGTGTAGGAGAATCCTGGAGCAGTGAGGTGTAAGTAGGAAGATGGGGGGGCACCCTCGTAGAAGCAGGGGAGAGTGTGGTGGGATAGGGGGTTTGGGGAGGGGAAACAGGAAAGGGGGAATAAAATTTGAAATGTAATAAATAAAATGACCAACAAAAATAAAAAATAAATAAAAAATAAGAAAACAAATAAATTGTGTACATGCAATGCAGAAAAGCAGGACCCCACACATACTGTATCATTGTTCTCTGAAACATAGATGATTTTTTTGTTTAATATATTCTCATTTAAATTTTATATGACTGAAGAGTAATTGAAAAATAACTGGATGATGTTTAGAAAAAATATAGTTACATCACATATGAGACAAAGCACATGAAAATACTATTTTACTCAAAAGATTATATTATAGAATTGAATATTATTTTATACTATGAATAATATATGAGCTCACAAATTATTATGAAACCTGTAGAGCACTATTGAAAACAAAGATAAATTTTCCTTTATGTAAATATTTATCTATATACATATATTTACATAGATATTATACATTTGTAGCTAAAGCATATAAATGTGAGATAGAACAAGAGATTCCTATGAGGAATTTGTTAATAACTAAACAATTGTAAAGGTTGGTATATTAAAATACAAATAAATTAGGAACACTCTATAAAGAACTGAGTTGGGATTTTGATGGGTATTGCATTGAATCTGTATATTGCTTTTGGCAAGATGGCCATTTTAACTATATTAATCCTGCCAATCCACGAGCATGGCAGATTTTTCCATTTTCTGAGGTCTTCTTCCATTTCCTTCTTCAGAGACTTGAAGTTCTTGTCATACAGATCTTTCACTTGTTTGGTCAGAGTCACACCAAGGTACTTTATATTGATTATGACTACTGTAAAGGGTGTCATTTCCCTAATTTCTTTCTCAGCCTGCTTATCCTTTGAGTATAGGATATACTGATTTGCTTGAGTTGATTTTATAACCTGCCACTTTGCTGAAGTTGTTTATCAGCTGTAGGAGTTCTCTAGTGGAGTTTCTTGGGTCACTTAGGTAGACTATCATGTTGTCTGCAAATAATGATAGTTTGACTTCTTCCTTTCCAATTTGTATCCCTTTGACCTCCTTATGTTGTCTAATTGCTCTAGCTAGTACCTCAAGTACAATATTGAAAAGATATGGAGAGAGGGGGCAGCCTTGTCTGGTCCCTGATTTTAGTGGGATTGCTTCAAGTTTCTCTCCATTTAGTTTGATGTTGGCAACCAGTTTGCTATATATTGCTTTTACTATGTTTAGATATGGGTCTTGAGATCCTGTTCTTTTCAAGACTTTTAGCATGAAAGGATGCTGAATTTTGTCAAATGCTTTTTCAGCATCTAATGAAATGATCATGTGGTTTCTAATAATAGGAATAGAGGAAGGAGAAGAAGTTCAGGACAAAGACACAGAAAATACTTTCAACAAAATTTCCTATCCTAAATAATGTATTACCTGTCAAGATACAAGATGTATAATGAAAACCAATAAGATTGAAGCAGAAAAAATTTCCCATGACAATACAAACAAAAACAAACAAAAGATACAGAAACAAATATCCCCAACAACAAACAAAACCACAAAACAAATAAAACAACAGAATCATTAAAACTTGAAAAAGTTAATTATTAGAATAACTTTTAAACTAACAGTCTAAATTACATGAAGGCATGATAAGTTGTTCTACAGACTTGACAATACAGGTACCACTCTAGAATACTATACCCAGCAAAATTTTCTATCACAATGGATGGAGAAAAATAAGATTTTTCCATGATAAAGCAGTATAACAACAGACACCGAGGAAACCTAGATAATCAAAACATAGCTTAAAAATCTGTACTAAACCATATCGCAAAATCTAAAGGAAATAATGTAATTTTCTTGATACGTACAACTCATCCACACTTAAGTTCAGATAAGCAATTTAAGCAGAAATATAAGACAACTGAAAATCAAGCTGCAACTAAAATCTACAACTGCCACTAGCAAAAAATAACTCAGGCACACAGGGTTTTAGAGAAAAAATCTACTACATTTTTGAAGAAGTGTTAATGCCAATACTTCTCACATTATTTCACAAAATAGAAATAGGAAGAACAATGTCTAGTTTTACAAGATCATAATTACTCTGATACCCAAGCCACATGAAGACTCAGAAAAGAAGGACAATTACAAACCATCTTTGAAGAATAAATTTAAAAAATTTAAAATCAATTTAAAGAATGAAAAATTTCTCAAGAAAATTCTTGCAAATCAATTCAAAGAATATATCAAAAGGATGATTGTAATCAAGGATGATTCATCACAGAAATGTTGGTATAGCTGAACATAAGAAGTTGGTAAATTTGATCATCATGTAAACAGACCAGAAGTTAAAATCCATATGATCATTTCATTAAAATTAGAAAAAGCATTTGACAGACCCCTACATGTCTTGTGGATAGAAATTCTGTAGAGATTAATTATACAAAGGACATACCTAACATAATAAAAGTAATTTATGCAATGTTAGAACCAACATTAATGTAAATGGAGAGAAAATCAGAGCATCCACACTTTTTCATACACTGACACAATGGAATATTACTCAACTGCTAAAAAACTGGAGTCATGAATTTCATAGAGAAATTAATGGAACTATAAAAAATTCAAACTGAATGAATAACTGATACCCAAACAGGTAAATATAGTGTATATTCACTTATATGTTGTTAAATCATTGATTAACAAGGTGTAATTCATATAACCATACAGGTTAGTTAGATAGTGAAAAATTTAGGGAAGGGCTAGATTTTGCTAGGAAGTTGAGGTAAAATAGATTGTTATGGATTTATGGGAAGATTGGAACAGAATGAGGGAGAGAACAAGAAAGGGGAGGGATAGAATATATGGAGGCAAAGCTAAACTTATGGCCATTTCAGGGGTCAGGGAAAGCCTAACACAATGGAACCTAACATTCTGGAATATTCTCTCAAAATATTTATGTATGAAAGTGCCTAAGAAACAGTGCCAAATAAAGCAAATGACAAAGCTCTAATTGGACATCTTCATTCACCAAATTAAATTCCAGTACTAAGTTCTATGGACCTGCATGCAAGATATGCTGATGCAATATTGGCACTAAGCATGTGGAAATAAGCTAGCAGTATCTGATTTGAGTTAAGGTCCATTCCAGGAGATGTGATCTATACCAAATGCTACTCGAGTAGCCAAGATCCTAAGCTTAGATACTCTGGCAACCTAGGACAAAACCACATGCTAAAAGAATATGGCAATGAAATGACTCCAAATGGCATCCTGATATACTCATAAATGTATACTTTGCTCAGCCATAATCAGAGAACCTTGTTTCTACAGGAAATGGGAATAAATGAACAAATACAAGACAGCCAGCAAGACTATATGTATGTATGTATATGTATATATGTATGTATATATACATGTATATATATATATGTGTGTATATATATGTATATATGTATGCATGTGTATATGTATATGTTTATGTATGTATAATTTCTCTCTATATATAATTATATATATATGGAGACACACACACAAAGAGAGAGAGAGGGAGAGGGAGAGGGAGAGGGAGAGGGAGAGGGAGAGAGAGAGAGAGAAAGAGAGAGAGAGAATCTTTTGAATACTCATCCAAAAAGGAATGAATATATCAAACTCCTCTCCTCACGGCTCAAGAAACTCTGAGGAAGAGGAGGTGAAGAGTACACAAGCTAGTGGGGGTACATGGAAATCAAGGTCTTCTAGGTGCAGCAGGACTGATGACTGTATAAACCCGCAAAGGCTGTAGCAGCATGGCCCTGCCCTGCCCTGTATAAGGCAGGATTGAAAGGGTCTCAGTACTGACAAGGAGTGTGGACACAAGTCCACATCCCTACACCATAGCTTTCTCCACTTGTTAGTAATTTGCAAATAAAAAAATTATTTTCTTCCAAGGAAGACTTACAGGCAAGACAAACCATACTCAATGGTTGACTCCGTACCAGGTACAGATGGTTAATGCAAAATGAACTCTAAAGTGCTCTTAGAGGATCTTTGTCTCAATGTTAAGTTTGTATTAATTATTTCTTTATCTTTAATCTTTTATCACAGTCCAGTCATTATCCCCCTTCTGTTCTGGTCTTCAACAGTTTCTCATACTATTCCTCCTTCTCTGTTTCCAAGAGGAAGTTCCTATCCCATCACAAACCCTGCACACATCCTGCCAGACCTCCCCATTCCCTGGGACCACAATTTTTAACCTTGCGGGCATTAGAGTATGACTTCCAGTTTTGTGTTCTTATGGGATTCCTGTGTGTGTGACCATATTTGTGTATGCCTCTGTAAGTGTTTCTTACGATTTTGTTTGCCTTGTCATGTTGTTTGGTTAGTTCTGATTACTTTGTGTTTACAATATTGTGTTATGTTTTATTATTATTCCTTCCATGCCTATTTGTTTTGCATAGAGAGTCAAAAAGGGAGTGGATCAAGATCAGAGTGCAGAAGGAGAGGAATTGAGAGAGAAGGGCAAAGGGAAATCACAATCAGAATATAACATATGAAATAAAATCTATTTAAAATAAAAAATACACATTGAGACATCTGATACCCTCAGTAAATAGATGAATTTCCTCTATAGTTAAGAGAGAGGTAAATTGTTTGTAAAATATGTTTTAAAGCTATCTTAATATGCTATTTATATATTTGCACAATCAAATTTTATTTTAGTGAAGTTTATGAGATCATTTCTTACTATGCAAAGGAACTTTGGCAGTAAATATATACTGCATAGAGAAGAAACTAAACCAGCTTCAATAAACTTCATTACAAGGTGGTGTATATCTGTTCACCAGTGTGAGCCTTGTAACTCTTGAGACTACCAATCTAAACTATACTTCAAGCATTTTCAAAAATATATTTTAATTAAAATATAATTACTTCACTTAATCCCTCCCGTTTCCTTACTCTAAATACTCTCAAGTGCTACCCCCACTCCCTCACAAACTCAAAACCTCTTTGTCTTTGTAGTGTTAGGTACAGGAACTGTAATGAAATTTTATAATACCAGTTTAGTAAAAATAGCATCCTAGATTTGCTTTGTAATCATATTAATTTTAATGTTACAATATATTTCTATATTTTACAATATTATTCAGCATATTTAACAATTTTTATCCATTGATTTTAGTGTATTTACTTGGGTCAGAATGTATAGATTCATGTATCATAAGCAGGTAGTGAAACATGATCTCCTGACCTGTAGTCTTAGGCCTAGAAATAGGTGTTAAACACCTATCTTTAAGACATATGACAATATTAACAAAATTGTGTTTATAGAGACAGACCAACTGCTTCAATCAGGTATTGGGTTAAAGAGCCTATTTAGTATATGACCATTTTGTTTCAAATGATGTCATAAAATGTCTATGCCCACAACTATAGCTTTATAGTTTTACTACATTGTTTTACTGACTGAGAATTATGTATATGTAATCAAAAGATTATGTTCAAACTGTCCATTACATTGTATACATTTACCCAATAAAACATATGCATGTACGTATACAAATATATACCCTTGTCATGATATAGAAATAAAATAGATGTTGTTATAAATGGTATAATAGATAGATACATAGATACGAGATAGATACATAGATACATAGGTAGAAACATAGATATATATAGATAGATAGATAACTACTATGTTGCTTGAGAAGGCAGATGTCATTTTTAACTATGGATAAATGATGGGTGCTCATAATGACATACAAATTGAACTTTCACTCTCAAATCAACAAATAATCATGTAAAATGTGTAAAGATAATGGTGGATTAATATGTTGTTTATATCACACATTGAACTCATTTTCTATCATCTTAGCAGTTATAGAGTAACTTCTGTTAGATTATCAATTCTAAGTTATGATTTCCCTGATGTTTTTATGTAGCAGACATGTTAATATTCAAAGTGGAAATAGTAATTTTGCCAAATAATTTGTGTCCTACTCAGGAAGTCCGTTAATGGAGGTATGAGGATAATGTAACTAGCCTTAGAATTTATATTTATGTTAATTCCAGATAAAATTTTTCTTATCTGTGTTTCAAATAGAGTCAGCATATCTTCATTTCTATCAATTAGAGATTTCTTATGGACAGTCCTAGAATGAATAAAGAAAAATACTTTCAAATAGTTTAATTACTTAAATAATTCATGTTTTCTTTATGTGACATTAGTACATCTCCACATATATAAATATAAATAAAAGTTATGTGTCCAAAATTTAATTATATAGGAATTTCATCAACTTTTGCTATGATGGAATCATAGGTAGTATTCACGAATTATCAAATAATAATTTATTAATCATTTTAAAATGATTTAGTTTTCGTTTTAGAACAGCTTACATGTATAAATTTTGAGAAGACAGTATAGAGTTCTCACATTTACTCATTCACTTTTTTTTTGTTTTTTTTTTTTGTTTTTTTTTTATTCGATATAATTTATTTACATTTCAAATGATTTCCCCTTTTCTAGCCCCCCCACTCCCCGAAAGTCCCGTAAGCCCCCTTCTCTTCCCCTGTCCTCCCATCCACCCCTTCCCACTTCCCCGTTCTGGTTTTGCTGAATACTGTTTCACTGAGTCTTTCCAGAACCAGGGGCCACTCCTCATTTCTTCTTGTACCTCATTTGATGTGTGGATTATGTTTTGGGTATTCCAGTTTTCTAGGTTAATATCCACTTATTAGTGAGTGCATACCATGATTCACCTTTTGAGTCTGGGTTACCTCACTTAGTATGATATTCTCTAGCTCCATCCATTTGCCTAAGAATTTCATGAATTCATTGTTTCTAATGGCTGAATAGTACTCCATTGTGTAGATATACCACATTTTTTGCATCCACTCTTCTGTTGAGGGATTCACTTTTATGTGTTAATATATAATAGTATCATATTATATTTGATAAAGTAACATTAATTTCTGTGCTTATCAATGCACAGTTTAACTATCCAACATCCATAGCTTGTTTAGATTTTCTGTTTTTACATTTATTCTCTACTAAGGTAACAGTTTGGATTAATTGTTTATAAAGGTCATATTACATGTACTCTCATCTCTTAATTTCTGATATTTTCCTTTTGGTGACATTAAAAGAGCAGAGTAATTATATTTCCAAGAATTATTTATCTTCCTCTCTAAGATAAAACAAATATCTGTCTGTATCTGAAATAATCCATGTTTTGTGTCAATGAATATTTTTATGTTTTTACATTCAATCTTTCATAAGCTAAACATAAGATCACACTGATGTCTCATATTCAAAGTCATAACTGCCTTCTTGATTCCTCATGATATATATTGTGAAATTCTCAACTGCCCAGGGAAAATAAATTGTTCTATCTTCTTATCTTCTGCTCTCAATTCCCTTGATCAATTCCCAAGTAATTAAACACCACAATCACCATCACCATTTTGTTATTATTATTGGTAGTAGTGCTGGATGGTAATATAAGTAGTAGTAATAGTAGTAGTAGTAGTAGTAGTAGTAGTGGTAGTAGTGGTAGTAGTAGTTTTGCTCTGTAACTACTTCTGTGTATCAGATTGGCCTCAAACTCAGACATCCACAAATCTCTGCCTTCCAAGTGCTTGTATTAATGTATGTGCCACCTAGTATAGCCCCCACAATTGCAATCCTTCTTATATATAAGTGCGGACCTGTAAACTAGTGAATAAGACTTTGTGTAGTCTATTTAATCTTTAGTCCCCCAGAATTCTCTCATTCCACCATGTAATCATCATCCACTCCTGAAATGACTCTCCAACTGATTGTTATTGTCATTCAATTGTAATGCAAGAGTTTCCATCATGGTACCCTATTTTTATGTTCACCAAATTGTTTAAGACTATTTTGAACACTGACATGCATTCAGATTAATCTTTAGTGCTGAGAAACTTAACAAGAACACAAAGTAATGTATTTTCTTTTAAATTATACCATAGAATAAATTTACTGACTTGTAGTTAACTTACTCTTGTCCCAACCCTAATATCTAGCCACCACCAAAACGTTAATGTCTCATACACTTCCTATCTTTTGAGAGATTTATATATTTATTTTTATACTCCAGATTTTAGTTCCCCCCATGAGTCCACCCTCCAACTGTTCACATCCCATACCTTCTCTCTATCCCCCTCCATCTCCACAAGGATGTCCCCACCAGCCACCAACCACCCAACCAGATCTAAACTCCCTGGGTTCTTCAGTCTTTTGAGGGTTAGGTATGTCTTCTCTGACTGAACCCAAATCTAGCACTCTTCCTCTTGTATATGTGTTGAGGGTCTCATATCAGCTGGTATATACTTCCTAGTTGGTGTTAGAGTGTCTGAGAGATCTCTCAGGGGTCCAGTTTAATTGAGACTGCTGGTCCTCCTACAGGGTTTCCCTCCTCTTCAACTTCTTCCAGCTTTTCCCTAATTCAAACACAGGGGTCAGCAGCTTCTGTCCATTGGTTGGGTGCAAATCTGACCCTTTCAGGGCTTGTTGGGTCTTCCGGAGGACAGTCATGATAGGTTTCTTTTCATGAGCGCTCCCCTCAGTAATAGTGTCAGGCCTTGGGGCCCCCCCCTTGAGCTGGGTCCCACTTTGGGCCTGTCACTGGACCTGTTTCTCAGGCTCCTCTCCATTTCTATCCCTGCAGTTCTTTGAGACAGAAATAATTATGGGTCAGAGTTTTGACTGTAGGACGGCAACCCCCTTCCTCACTTGATGCCCTGTCTTTCTGCTGGAGGAAATTTTTACTGACTCTGTTGAAACAACATTCATATGGCTTGCAAGAAGAAAATTAATTTCGAATATTGCGATATCATTGTTGTTCTAGCGCTGTTTGCAGTGTTTATAACAGTAATATTCAATCAAACAACAGAATATATTTAAAATATTTGCTATAATCATACAGCCAAGTTACCTAGCCATTATTTTCTAAATTACAAAAATACACACACATATAGTGCCAGGAAGTGTGGGAACTCCAAAAACCAGTCTGAAGCCAATATGATGCAATCACACCAGGGTCTTTATTCCAACTAGCCCTGTTTAACTTACTTCTGACCCTCAGGATAATTTTGGTGGAGAAAAAGCCCTGAATAGTCATCAAGATAAAGTTTTATAGAAAGCAGCAAGCAAATGCTGAGTGTTTCTAGCCTGGCATCTACTTAGCATACTACCATTGCTTTAGCATAATTGGATAGTGCTTGGAGCCAAACAATAAACTTCTGATTTCTTCCTAATTGATGGTTATTATGAAGAGAGCTGGCTTCTTGGGAGTTAACCTGGAAACCAGTGCTAAATGCTTGATTATGGGGAGGTAACCTGGAGATGCAGGTCATGTTGCAATTAGCCTAGATACTTGAGCTAGGCTTGGATTTTGTTGTGGGGGAAGTAACTTGGAAACTAATGCTAGACTGTCTGTCCTGTTAGTTGAGTTCAATCTTAGGTTTTCTTAGGATGGAGTGTAAACACAAAAAATTGGTCTCTCAAAACAGACACAGAGACACACACACATACACACACACATACACACACACACACACACACACACACACACACAGAGAGAGAGAGAGAGAGAGAGAGTAACCTATATTCCAAATAAGATATAAATCTGGTTATGTAAGATCTTTAGTTATCTACTCAAGGAGATACATTCAAGGTTCACAGAACAGAAATTATTTAAGTAACACTTGAGTTTTTTAAATGGTAAAAATGATAAATAAGCAATCTTACCACAGGCAACATTTTATAGTCTTCCTACTGCCTGACAGCTGGACCTCTTTAATAGCTCAAACCACAACTGATTGGCTAGTGCCACCTGTTCAGCAAGAAATTCAAAAGCTATTTATCTGTATGAAATAAGCATACTTTGAGTAACATAAAATATACTGTGATCAGGAGCATGAGTAGAAAATAAAAGCTGTAGCTATGACTATAATGTATAATTTTCTAAAACATTTAATATTCAAATACTCAATGAAAAGCTACATCATTATGATGGATTCCTTTTCTCTACATACCATAGTTGAAATGAAAAGCTTTTACATTAGCTTGATTTTCTCCTTACCAGGTGTGCTGTCTTTGAAAAGGTGTTTATCCTCTCAAATATCCATTTATACATCACAGATGTAGTTAATTCATGTTTCTCACAAATAATAAAGAATAAAATTAATGACAACCAGTTTGCTATTATGATAGTAAGGGATTTTAGTAAATGTTGATGATTTCTCTGAACTAAAATCTGTAAAGTAAGTTACATTTAAAATATTTGTACCTAAAATAATAATTTTTGACAGGCTATATATAAATATTTTTATCATCAGGCACAGTTTGTGTTTTTTCTCCAATAAGAAATACCATTCATCTTATTGAATATTATAATATAAATCACATTACTATTAATATTTTTCTAAAGTATTATGGCTGAGTAAAAAACATCTCTGCCATCGCAGTGTGTAACAAATTAGATTCTATTATTGTTTGCTGTGATCCAGGAATTTGAGAAAAACTCCGATAGGAGAGCACTGGGCAGGTCTCACTAGGAGTCACTTCTGCTGCTTAGTTAGACAGTAATTTGAACAATAGTATCTTGAGCATTGAAGAGTCAAAACCTCCACTGTCACCTGTTGATGTGGCTAAGAACGATATCCTGTGGCTTGAAAATTTTCTTAAGTTTACAGCACCCCTACACATACCCTCTACAGCATGGCAGATACATGGTCTGTGTCACTTTTGAAATAAAACCAGGTAAAAGCTCCACTGATTATCAGACTGTTGAAAATTTTAATACCCTAAAGACTATATACAACAGTCACAAACTTCTCAAGAATCCTCCACTTTAGAAGGGTGAATGGAAAGTTCACACTATAAAAGTGTAAATGCATTGGGAGCAAAAGAAGCCCTGGTTGTATGGGTGTTTTAATATGGGTTTAACCTGTCAGGACTTTAAGATGATCTAGTCCATGAGAAACTGGCAATGCCATTACCCAAACGGAAAAGGTTCAAGAGAAATGAGAGCTATGGTATCAGTGTTTATACGTGGTTAATCGGTGTGTGAATAAGCTAGCAACTGTGACTTCCTCCTTCTAGACATATAGTGCCTGAAACCATTCTTCTTGTGCAATGCCTAATAAATATAACATTGCTCCATGCATTGGTGGCAGTAGTAAGAGAAGTTACAAAGCTCAAACTGATCCCAGAGTCACTCTATTTTGTTTATTACTTTTCTGGTCCTAGCCAGTTATTCAAAATCTATGTTTATCCTATCTTCAGAAATGGAACTCAAAAAGGAACCTAGAAGTAGATAGACACCTACGTTACAGGAACTCACATTGAACCTTGCATTCAGACCAGAGTAGATAAAGGGAAAAGTGGGATGTAGTTTATCTAGACTTACAGAAACTTTGTAATTTTTTAGCTCAATTCCAAGTGGATCAAGGACCTCCATATGAAATCAGATGTACTAAGTCTAATAGAAGAGAAAGTGGGGAAGAGTCTTGAACACATCAGGTACATATATTCAGTAAAAGAGTTTTGTACTTAGAAACCTGCTGAGATGACCTAGGTACACCATGATCAGGGGCCCCTGATCCTCATTTGTAATTTCCCTTTTCCACAGTGTTTAGAATAAGGCCACACTATAAGTAGAGACAGCTGTGCTCTATCATCCTTTAGGTACTGATATGGGTTCTTCCACTAGCTGGCAGAATGAGGTGGAATCATGTTGAGAGTGCCCATAGGTATTTCACACCTATAAAGCCTATGGCCCATCACAACCTTAATGCAGTTGTAGTGTACATATTTGGTAATATATGACTAACAGCTTTCTAATTGAACTTCCCCCTCATCAAGAGGAAATAATGCATGGACTTGAAACCTTGCTAACTACCCAAAGATAGAAAAGTCATGGACCTTGAAGGAGAACTTGCAATTACCACTTTACAAAACCAATATTCTTCATAACTACATTCTAAACAGTTGCTTTTATATCCACAGAGAAGTGTAATCCTCACCCCTCACCAAAGGTACTTATTTTTGCAACAGATGTACACCATTAAAGAAAAACACACCCAATCAATTTTCAGAATTATGACGCCCAGTCCCAATGAACGTATCTACAAAACTTTCCTGAACCCAAGGCTCAGTGATCATTGCAGATGATAGAACGGTTGAAGATCCAGAGAAATAGGGAGCTATCTGTGAGATTGTGTATGCTGATAATGTCAGAAGTTATACTATAAAACCTCACCAACATCTCCACCTATATATAAAGTGAGCTGGAATGACCACAATAGACATAGACATGGGAAAGTACACTAGACTTCAGACTTACATACAAAAAAAATAGAGAATAATAAGAAAGGCTGATAGTGGGAGAAATAATCTTCACCATGGATGAGCATACCATTTGGTTATCTGTACAGAGCCATATTGGGGCAGTCTTGCACTTGGTCAGAGTTTGACTTTGGTCAAGGTTAACTTCTCCCAGTTAGCCAGGATCCTGCTCCACCTAGGGTGGAGCGCTCGTAGTAAAGGTTAAGTTCATTGTTCCTCCAGGTATAGGGATTCCTGAATTAAACAGGTGACCCACCCAGCTGCCGGAGCAGTCAAGACGAAGACCTCCAAGAGAAGCTAGACAACTTCCACCGGAACTCAGCCTGGAGTCTGGGGGGAAGGGTTTTCCCAAACTGTTAAAAGGTCCGGCGCCATTAAAGTTTACAGCTTTGATCAGTGAACATTGACTTGGCCGTACGTTCTTTTCGCTTCTCTTCCCTATGACCCCAAAATTCTCTCAACAGGTAACCCGGTTTGCATGTGGCTGCGGGCAGCTACATAGTGGCGCCCAACGTGGGGCGACCTGGCACGAGAGAATTTCCTGAGGTAGCCCTATCCAGCGAAGCTTCGCGGAAAAGTTGAAAATTAATGGTATCTGCACGGTAAGCAACATAGAGGTCAAAGCTAGCGCTAGTGAATTCGTGTCTATTGTTGTGAGTGCAAGGAATGGATACAGTTTTTCAAGCATACTGCGTGGACCCAGCGCAGGGACTGCTTGGGTTGATAAGATAGGGAAATATGGGGAAGGAATTTGGTAGGCATTTGCCCAAAGCTCGTAAGAGCTGATTTCGGCGAAAAGAAAGGGGTTTTTAAAAATAGGCATATGTCCACAGCTTCTAAGAGCTGTTTAAAGAGGAAAATGGATGCAATTGCTTAACAAGCACGCTTAACTTTCTGTGTATCTTTCCGTGTTTGTCCCGGTGCACCGACTGTCTGTCTATGTGTATGTTTATGTCCTCTCTGTGTCTTTGTGTGAATGACTGTTTCATGTTAAAAAGAAAAATTGGTAAAGATTACATCTGCTGGTAACCTCTTGAGCTAGCCACAGTTTGTGTGGGGATTGATTCAAAGCCACGCCGCGACAGCGCAGCTCACTCAAGAGGCAAGCATGGCTGGGGAAAAAGCCGCTCTTAAAGCCCAGAAACCTCAAGATTTGGGAAGACCTTGGTTTGGCTTGTGAAATTCATGTAGTCGCCATTTTGAACACGTGGAATGATGGTTAAGGCTGGTAGTTTAGGGTAGTCGCCATTTTGAACACGTGGCATGACGATTAAGGCTGGTAGTTTAGAGTAGTCGCCATTTTGAACACCACGTGGCATGACGCAATCCAGGAAATACAGGCCTTTGGGACGCTCCTAAATTGGCATGGTGTTTCATGTGAATCTTGGCCTGGAGATTAGACTTAATGAAGATTAAGATTTAAAATATTGTCTCTTTAATAAGTTACACTGTTATACACTTGAACATAAGAACTGGCATACAAACCTTGTGCTGTAAATATGTGTTTGCCATTAATTTTAAAGAAAATAGATTGTTTAAAATTGGGATTTGCTTCCAAAATTACAATTGTGCTCTAATATTGCAAGAAAACACTGAGTTACAATTAAAATCAGTGTGTCATTGGCTGCAGTTTTCAGTTTGCAGGCTCATAATTGTTAACATTTTGTAATTAAGATAATTTTGAGAGTGATACAGCTATGGGTTTTAGAGGCCCATTGCCACTTTTCCACAAGTTTATAGGCTACAATGGTAGAAGCAAAATTTAACCCTCCAAGATTAAAAAGGATATCTCTGTAGAAATGTATTTGATATCAAGTAGGTTCCCTTGACCATGGAATTACTGGTTTCTTTTGTTTAATCCTTAAATTTTCCTTGTAGGTTTGGGTCTGGTCTTAGATAAAAGGCTCAGATTAGAAGATATTTACATTTGAGGAATCTCATACAATGTCCTTGCCAAGGACTCAAGGTGGATCCTAGGGCAGATAAAAAAATTTACATTTGAGTTAATGCAAAGCTTAGAGTTGCCTCAGGGGAAGCTAGTGAGGAAGTTTTGAGAAATTGTTTCTGCCTTACAGGCCCCACCTAGGGAGTGTTTGGTTTTAAAAAAAAAAAAAAAAAGGTTTTTGACTTATCCAGGTGTGGGTTAAAATGCAGTTCAAATCTATGAAAGGTCAAGGAGGCTATAAAAGCATTAACATTTGGCCTGTCTACTCCCTACAAAATTATTGTAAATTTAAAGGGTTGGTTTTTTGCTTTACATTCTGATAATTATAAAAGCATTTGCTTCTAATTTTAAAGAAACAACAAAGCAATTTCATTAGAAAGTTTTTGCCTCAAGGAATGGCTAACAGCCTTATGTCCTGTGAGAAAAAAATGTTTGTCTCTCTTTCAATACAAGAGTTAGGATCTTACATTTTTCAGTCTATAATCATAGAATGTTTGTTACAGGCCTTTGCTCTAACTATAGACTTTTAGAATTTTTAGGTAAATGGCTTTCAAAAGTTGTTAGGATATATTAATTGGCTTTATCTTATTTACCTCATTTTAAGCTTGCCACAGAAGGTCTTAAACCTCTGTTTTCAAGGTAGGAAACGTTTGTTCCTTGCTTCAAGCAACAATCAAATTTATTATTAATGGTTGGTCTATTACATGGCAAGCATTTTTAGGCAAAATTAATAATTGTTATCCAAAAGATAATTTGTACTATCAGATCACATGTTTATTCCTTTAAGTTTCTCCCTGCTTCAACACAGATACCTGAATTGGGTGCTATAGCAGCTATTTTTAAGATGTTAAAGGTCAAGCTTTTAATAATAGTAGATATACATAGCTCATGGTTTATAATTGCTTAAAATTGGTCCATTTTTAATACTGCTAATTCTTAATTTCTACAGTTTATACAAATGTGATTCAAATTTCTAAGAACAAAGGATATGTTCTCTAAATGACTGTCCTTTAGGTATTTGAAATAATTTTATATTTTGTACACATCAAATTATAAAGATTTGTTCTTGATGTCCTCAATTTCTACCTCTACCACGTAATGGTGTTAATCCTAGAGGACTTAGTTATTACAGATAAATGATATTCATATTTCTAATTTAAAAGATTAAAAAAAATATGTACATGTGACTAATGATTCATTTTTAGGCTGTCTAGTTGCAACTGCTCTAACAGAAAAAGCAACTATATTTTATATAATTACATAGTTATTGCCTATGTTATGGTTTATACTTTGTGTTCCAACTTAAATTAATAAAACAATATCTTCTTGGAAGAAAGAAAAGAGGGGAAATTGTGTCCCTGTGCATATAATTTAAATCATGCTTGCATGTTTAAAAAAAAAAAAATTTAAAATTTGGATGCCAAGAAACTCCTTGCTAAATGTATATGACATCTTGTAATTAGACATATTGATGTCTAGGTGAAATGAAGGAATTCACTTACTAACATATGCCATGATCCTGATTTAATATTGGGGGAGAAGGCATGTCCTCTGTTTTTTCCACAGAATGCTGCAGAAGATATGCTGACTGTGTGCTTGCTGAATGCCCAGACCATGGTAACATAAGAGCTATATTGGATATATGTTCTTGACTTACCTCAATTGTTAAATGTCCCAGGTTAGATAAATTGCCTAGCTTCAAGCTTTTAGACTTTGTGGGACAGAACATGGAGACTGTTATGCTAGCTTAGGAAAAATTAATTAGAAGAGTTAAAATGACTCTTCTCCTTATTGTGCTCAGCTGACTCAACCATAGACTGGTCTAGAAATAATTCCAATATTGAAGATTCCAATTTTGAAGATGGCTAACAATCTTCAGCCAGCTGTGTTAATTTAACATATAGTCTCCACTTTTCCTGAGAAGTAACAGCTTAATTCTTGATTCACAAGGCTACCTCTCCCACCTCAGAGGCCAAGCTTTGGGTCCTCAAAGTTGTTAATTTACAACTGAATTGGATACTTCTGGGACAAGTTAATCCTATTCCACCTTTAACTCTTGACCTTGTCTGTTAAGCAGACTGGCTGTCTCCACCCAGGCTCACCTGGATGGAGAGATTACATGTCTGTTAAAGACACTTGCAGACCCCCCTGGCTTCAAAACTTACACAAGTGGATCTCCAAAGAGGGAGCCACATAGAACTCAGATCTATGTGTGTTTGTTTTTGAACAAACATGGGTACCAGCGAGACGTGCGAGGCAAAGCACTGCATGGGGAGGTGAATTTCTGCTTCTGAGTCCCCAGGAAGTACACCTAATTGCATAGGGGTTAACGTCGAGAGGCTGTCCTTAAAATAATAAGGGAGCCTATTACCCCTCCTCTGAAAAAGACGTTATACAATATTTAAGAGGAATTACGGTCAATACTTCCCCTCCTGGTTAAGGCCCGCCTTCTTATGAAGGATATTTATCCACTTGTTTTCTACCTCCTCGTGTTCAAATTAATAAAAAAAGGGAGGACATGTACAGAGCCATATTGGGGCAGTCTTGCACTTGGTCAGAGTTTGACTTTGGTCAAGGTTAACTTCTCCCAGTTAGCCAGGATCCTGCTCCACCTAGGGTGGAGTGCTCGTAGTAAAGGTTAAGTTCATTGTTCCTCCAGGTATAGGGATTCCTGAATTAAACAGGTGACCCACCCAGCTGCCGGAGCAGTCAAGACGAAGACCTCCAAGAGAAGCTAGACAACTTCCACCGGAACTCAGCCTGGAGTCTGGGGGGAAGGGTTTTCCCAAACTGTTAAAAGGTCCGGCGCCATTAAAGTTTACGGCTTTGATCAGTGAACATTGACTTGGCCGTACGTTCTTTTCGCTTCTCTTCCCTATGACCCCAAAATTCTCTCAACAGGTAACCCGGTTTGCATGTGGCTGCGGGCAGCTACAGTTATCCAATACCAAATAGTCAGCCCTGAAAAAGTTCACACAAAACCACAAAGACTGACCTGGTGCTATTTAAGAATGGATATACACAATTATTCATGTAACAACAAATATTCATATAACAACAATTGATTTTCAATAGGGCTATTACTTTAAAAGGTAGTGAGAAATGGTATATGGGAGGGTTTGGAGGGAAATAAAGAAAGGGGGAAATGGTGCAGTTATAAAATAATCTCAAAAATATAGGATAATAAAAATTTAAAATAAAATTAAAACTACAAATAAGTACATAGACTAGATATAGCATATTTATAGCACTCCCTCTGTTAAAGTAATATATACTTAACTTACAAATACTCATGAAAAATAGTACCATTGATATTTGTGCAAATTTCAGGAAATTAATGCTTGAACAATATGAATCTTATTTATTAAAATATATGCATTAGGAGAATGTTTCATAATTATTTCCTAATTATCTTCACTTGTTATAAATGGTCTCTCTTGATATATATATATATATATATATATATATATATATATATATATATATATATATAAAACAGCCAACATAGGTTCTTCAGGAAACTGAGTGACAGTTTTAACTCAACCTGCCAAACTTTGCCAAGAACCAGAATAGGCTCACAAATAGAAGTTTCCCAGATAAAAACTGTGCATGAGACCTTAACATGAGAATCGACCTGATCTTAGCCCTAGGAGATATTCAATTCCACCTAGACCTCTAATAGTTTGAAGCTGATTATGTGGATAATATTTATTTAAAGCAACAAACAATAATGAGTGACACACATATTAAATCTCCTACAAATATACTTTATTGTTTAACAATATTTTAATAAATTTTGTTATAGATCTTAAAATCCATTCATTATAAAAAATTAAAAGTCACATAATTAAATGTATAAATTTATTGTGTGGAAACACTAAAAATTCTTACAATATGATATTTCACAATTCTGGAAAATATGTAAATATTAAATACATATATGGAAATTAAGAATTGCCAAAACAAAACACACCAGGAGGTAGATCTAAAAATAATAAATGGCAGGGCTTATTTGAGAAGTATGCATACTAAGATTGAATATCAATGAGATGTAATTGCTAGATGCTTTCATATTCTAGCATAGCAAAATAAAACTGCCTAATTTTTGAAATGTTGAAAATGTCAATGTATGCAAATTTGAGGATGGGCTGGAAATCATAGGGTGGCAGAGGGAGGAAAGAAAGGACATGAAGTCCTACCATTAGATGTTTCTGATATTAACTTGGATGTAAAATAACCATAAAATTCTAGTACTAAGGCCACTGTTACCAATTTCCAATGTCATCATGTCCTGTTAAATGATAAGTGGAGATGTTGTGTTAAGAAAAATGACCTCTCACTTTAAAATCTGTAAAAAGGATTGTGAAGATAATGAATGTGCTTTATTCTTCAAAATGTTATTACCAATGATACAAATAATGTGAAGTTCACAAAAAATGTAATATTCATTTTATAATATATTATCTGTACCAGCATTCTTTATGATGAACTACTTTAACATATGAGTTCATAATCAATATGCAGACCTTAATTATCTAATAAGTAGTTTCTGCAATCATTCCATACTCCTTTTGGTTAAAATATCATATTATGTAGACAATAATACCTATTACACATAGATACTTAAAGAGAATTTATTACATCTTTTCAAAGTCAGATTTTAGAAATTATATTTATTTATAGGATTGATTATAAGAAAAACAAACCACAAAAGTTTAAAATGACATACCATGAAAAATTAGCTTCTTTCCTAACTGATCTATTCTATTTTATTTCAATCTGCTTTATAAATATTCCATTTTGTATGTATTTATACAAGAAATATGTATATGAACAAGTCTCTGTGTTCATGCACTTCTTAGATGCAAGTTGGATACTTAAGGGGTAAGTTCATTTAGACAGGAATTATTCTGTGTTAAAAAGTTTGAGATGAGTGGATAGAATTGTTCCTGTCTAAAGGAAATGGAGGGACAAACAATGGACAAAAGACTGAAGGAAATGACATCCAGAGACAACCCACCTTGTGATCCAACCCATGTGCAGACACCAAACCTTCACACTGTTTCTGATGCAAAGATGTACTTGCAGATGAGAACCTGGCATGGCTATCTTCTGAGAGCTTCTGCCAGTACCTGATTGAGACTGATATAGATACTTATAGTCGACCATTGGTCTGAGCTCAGGGACCACTATGCAAGAGTTAGGGAAAAGACTGAAGGAGCTGAAGGGGATTGCAGCCCCATAGAAAGAACAACAGTATCAACTAACTGGACCCCTCAGACCTCCCAGGGACTAAGCAACCAACCAAAGAGCATAAATGGGCTGATCTGTAATCCTTGCTATATATGTAGCAGAGTACTGCCTTCTGGCCTCAGTAGGAGGAGATAGTCCTGTGTAGGCTTGTTGCCACAGAGAAGGGGGATGCTAGAGAGGTGTGGTAGGAATAGGTGACTGGGTGGAAGAGAACATTCTTAGAGGAAAAGAGGAGCTGTGATAGGGTGAGGGGCTTGCAGAGGGAGAACAGCAAGGAGGACAACAATTTGAAATGTAAATAAATGAAATAAAGAATAATTAAAAAATAAAGACCACACAACACTTCAGGGGGAAAAAAAAGAGGTAATGTTCATTAAGTGCCAGTGGATGTAAATGGGAGATCTAAATTAATGCACCTCAAAGTGACTTCAGGACCATTCTGAAAGAGTAGGAATATCTGGAAGAGCCAGAGGTTGAGAATGACAAGGTTATCTTCTCAAGACGGGTGCCATAATGTACAAATGAACTTCTGCCTACTGAAGACCTACACAGTATAGACCAGTCAACATTCTGTCATGCTGTAGAATGATTGAGACTAATGAAAACTCACTCTTAATTTAGGAGATATTGAGGGATAATAGCTTCTGGGAAGGAAGTTTTCTACAAAAGTATAGACCTTGTCAGGTCAACTATGATCCAGTACATGACTCCATGCACAGGAGCATAGGAGCAACATATTAAAATCAGTGAGCTTAAAAGAATAGGAGGAGAAGACAGGAAGTTGAGAGGATGTCAGGAGATGAGGATATGTGTGATGGTTCACAAGGGAATTTGGAAGAAAAGTGGAAGATCATGTGATCAAAATATATTGCTAAAATTTTTAAAGAAAAATATTAAAATAATAATTCTTTTAATTACAATGCTCCTATGTTTTAAAATAATATGTTAATTCTAGATATTTCATTAACTATGAATGTAACTGTTATCTTTTTTACATAGTAAAGATGTATCACCATTTGTCTCCTTTGTCTCTTTGTCTTATTGTTTTATGCTTTGGCACTTTTGAAGGTACACAACAGTGTTTTGTATCTTACTAATTATTGGTATGTAGTAAGTAAAAGCTGAAGTCCACAGAGATAAGGAAACAACTGGAAAGGAGGGCAAAATAGACATAGAAAGTGCTCAGCTGACTAGCCAAAAAAAAAAAAAAATAGATGAAACATGAAACTTTAATGAGATGCAACATTACAGACAGAACCTTGGATTCTGTGTTCTGTACCACAAAAACCAGTCAGGAAGAGTAATCTGAAATTGTGTAACAAGGCTGTAGACGTCACCTACTGAAATATCACATATGACAAACTAATAAAATATGGCAAACATAAAGATTTTGCATGATGATAGCCAAGAATACTAGCAACTGGAAGCTACAGACCAAAATAATTTATTCTAAAAATATCATGTACTTACTTTCAAAGTAGATGCTTTATTCTAGCAACACATTTGTTGATGATACAAGGCTATTCTAAAAAATGACATGAATTTTGGTGAAATAAAAACACTGAAAAAGAATGAAAAAAGAAATGACATCATTTTCACAGTTTTAAAAGAAGATCATACATTCTATATACTGTTGTTTATAGTCACTCTGTGGTTTACAACCAAAAATAATAGTTGTATATGCATATTTCCATGATAGTTGTCATCGTGTTCAAATATTATGATTTTGGTATTTTAAATGTCTTTCAAGTCTTCATTATTTGTATTTGATCTCTAACATTTAATACTGAGGGGCTGGAATATCTCCAAGAGAGAGCTGGCAACACAGGAGTGCAGACAAACCAGTGAGCTCAGGTAAGACCACCACTTCAGCTCCAAGTGACCCTCTGAGAAACCCTCAGGACAAAGGAAGCTAGGAGCAGCCTGGAACAGAAACCTTCTGGTTTCCCTCTGCACACAGAGCTGATCATTTTCTCTACATAGCCAAATACCACCAGGAGAGAACTGATATCCCAGGAATGCTAATACAACCCATAAGCACAAGAGGGACAAGCCACATTCAGAGATAGCAAGACCAGCTACCAAGAGAAATGACCAGATGTCAAGAGACAATGGCAAGAACATAAGCAACAGAAACCATTGGCATCACCAGAGCTCAGTTCTCCAACCACAGCAAGCCTTGGATATCCCAACATACTGCAAAAGCAAGACTAGGATTTAAAATCACATGTAATGATGATGAAAGAGGACTTTAAGAGAGACAGAAATAACTTCATTAAAGAAATACAGAAGAACACAGGAAAACCGGTAGAATACCTGCTTATCACAGAAATCATTGACACAACAGGCAAAGAAAATGCAAAATGTAAAAAGCTCCTAACACAAACCATCCAGGAAATCCAGGACACAATGAGAAGACCAAACATATGTATCATAGGTATTGAAGAGAGTGAAGATTCCCAACAGAAATGGCCAGTAAATATCTTCAACAAAATTATAGAAGAAAACATCCCCAACCTAAAGGAAGACATGCACATAAACATGCAAGAAGCCCTCAGAACTCCAAATAGAATGGGCCAGAAAAGAAATTCCTCCACTATCATAATAGTCAAAACACCAAATGCACAAAACAAAGAAAGAATATTAAAAGCAATACGTGAAAAATGTCAATTAACATAAAGACAGGCCTATTAGACTTCTCACCAGAGACCATGAAAGCTACAAAATCCTGGGTAGATCACATACAGACCCTAAGAGAAGAAAAATGCCATACCGAGCAAAACACTTAATTATCATATATGGATAAACCAAGATATTCCAAGACAAAAACAAATTTATACAATATCTTTCCATAAATCCAACCCCACAAAGGATAATAAATGAAAAATGTCAATACAGATAGGGAAACTACACCCTACAAAAAGCAAGAAAGTAATCATCTTTCAACTAACCCAAAAGAAGATAGCCACACCAACAGAAAAATAACATAACAGGAAGCAATAATCACTATTCCTTAATATCTCTTAAGATCAATGGACTCAATTCCCCAATAAAAAGACATAGACTAATAGAGTTGATATGTATACAGGACCTAGCATTTTGCTGCACACAGGAAACATACCTTAGTGTCAAAGACAAACACTACCTCAGAGTAAAGAGCTGGAAAACAATTTTCCAAGCAAATGGTCCCAAGAAACAAGCTGGAGTAGCCATTCTAATATCAGACAAAATTTGCTTTGAACCAAAAGTTATCCAAAAGGTTGAAGAAGGGCATTTCATACTCATCAAAGGAAAAATATACCAAGAAGAATTCTAAATTCTGAATGTCTATGAGCCAAGTGAAAAGGCACCCACATTCATAGCAGAAACTTTGCTAAAGCTCAAAGCATACATTGCACCTCACACAATAATAGTGGGAGACTTCATCATCCCACTCTCATAGAATGACAGATCAGGCAAACACACACACTGTTCTGATAGTAACAGAAGTTATGAACCAAATGGATTTAACAGATATTTATAGAACATTTCATCCTAAAACAAAAGAATATGCCTTTTTTTTAACACCTCATGCTACCTTCTCCATTGACCATATAATAGGTTACAAAAGAGACCTCAACAGATACATGAAGATTGAAATAATCCCATGTAACCTATAAGATCACTATAGAATAAAACTGGTCTTCAATAGAAACAAATACAACAGAAAATCCATGTAAACATGGAAGCTGAACAACATCCTACTCAATGATAACTTGGTCAAGAAAGAAATATAGAAAGAAATGAAAGACTTTTTAGAATTTAATGAAAATAAATGTACAACATACACAAATTTATGGGACACAATGAACACGGTGCTAAGAAGATAATACATAGCTCTGAGTGCCTCCAAAAATGAAACTGGAGAGAGCATACAATAGCCCCTTAGCAGCACAACTGAAAGCTCTAGAACATAAAGAAGTAAATACACCCAAGAGGAGTAGATGACATGAAATAATCAAACTCAGGGCTGAAATGAATCAAGGAGAAACAAAAATAATTATACAAAGAATCAACAAAACTAGGAGATGGTTCTTTGAAACAACAACAAGGTAAATAAATCCTTAGCCAGAGGCAATATCCAAAATAATAAAATCAGAAATAAAATGAAGCATATAACAACAGAAACTGAGGAAAATAAAAAAATCATCAGATCTTACTACAAAAGCCTACACTCAACAAAACTGGAAAATCTGCATGAAATGAACAATTTTCTAGGCAGATACCAAATATCACAGTTAATCATGGTTAGATAAAGCATCTAAACAATCCCATAACACATAAAGAAATAGAAGAAGTCATTAAAATCTCTCAACCAAACAGGCCCAGGACCATATGATTTGAGTCCAGAATTCTGTCAGACCTTCATAGAAGACCTAATACCAATACCACTTCAAACTACTCCACCAGGTAGAAACAGAAGAAACACTACCCAATTCATTCTATGAACCCACAGTTATGCTGATACCAAAACCTCACAAAGACCCAACCAAAAAAAAAAAAAAAAAAAAAAAAAAAAAAAAAAAAGAACTGCAGACTAATTTTCCTTATGAGCAACAATGCAAAACTATTCAATAAAATTCTCTCAAACCGAATCACAGACTACATTAAAATGATCATTCACCACAATCAAGTAGGCTTCATCCCAGGGATGCAGGGTTGCAGGGTTGGTTCTATATGTCGAAATCCATCAATGTAATCACTACATAAGCAAACTAAAAAAAACCACATTATCATTTCATTAGATGCTGAGAAAGCATTTGACAAAATCCACCACCCCTTCATGATAAAAGTCTTGGAAAAATCAGGAATTCAAGGCCCATACCTAAACATAGTAAAAGCATTATACAGCAAAACAGTAGCCAACATCAAACTAAGTGGAAAGATACTTGAAGAAACCCCACTAAAGTCAGTGACTATACAAGGTGGCCCCCTATCTCTCTACCTATTCAATATACTACTCAAAGTCTTAGCCAGAGCAATTAGACAACAAAAGGGGGTCAAAGGGATACAAATTGGAAAGTAATAAGTCAAAAATATCATTATTTGCAGATGATAGAATAGTATAATTAAGGGACCCCAAACATTCTACCAGAGAACTCCAAAACCTGATAAACAACACATTAGCAAAGTATCTGGATATAAAATTAACTCAATATTTAAAGTAAATCAACAAATCTGTAGCCTTCCTATAATCAAAGGATACAAAGGCTGAGAAAGAAGTTAGGGAAATGACACCTTTCACAACAGTCACAAATAATATAAAGTACTTTGATGTGACTCTAACCAAGCAAGTGAAAGATCTGTATTAAAGTCTCTGAAGAAAGAAATAGAAGAAGATCTCAGAAGATGGAAAAATCTCCCATGCTCCTAGATTGGTAGTATTAACATAGTAAAAAGAGCCATCTTGTGGAAAGCAAACTACAGATTCAATGCAATCCCCATAAAAATTCCAACTCAATTCTTTATAGAGTTAGAAAGAACAATTCTCACATTCATTTGGAATAACGAAAAACTAAGGATAGTAAAAACTTTTCTCAACTATAGAACTTCTGGGGGAATAACCATCTCTGACCTCAAGCTATACTACAGAGTAACAGTGCTAAAAGCTGCATGGTATTGATACAGAAACAGGCAGGGAAATAAATGGAATAGAATTGAAGACCCAGAAATGAACCCACATACCATATGGTCACTTTAATGCTTTTCACAAAGGAGTAAAAACCATCCAGTGCAAATTGATCCATTCTTGTCTTCCTGTACAAAGCTCAAGTCCAAGTAGATCAAGGAACTCCACATAAAACCTGATACACTGAATGCAATAGAAGAAAAAGTGGGGGAAATCTCAAAAAAAAAATGGCCACAGGGGAAAAGTTCCTGAACAAAACACCAATGACATATGCTCTAAGATCAAGAATTGACAAATGGGACCTCATAAAATTGCAAAGCTTCTGGAAGGCAAAGGACACTGTCAATGGGAAAAAATGACAACTAACAGATTTGGAAAAGATATTTAGCTGTCTCACATCTGATAGAGGGCTAATATCCAATATATACAAGAACTCAAGAAGTTAGACTCCAGAGAACCAAAAAACCCTATTAAAAAAGGGAGCAGAGCTAAAAAGAGAATTCTCAACTGAGGAAACTCAAATGTCTGTGAAGCACCTAAAGAAATGTTCATCATTGTTAGTCATCAGGGAAATGCAAATCAAGACAACCTTGAAATTCAACTTCACACCAGCCAGAATGGCTAAGATCAAAAGCTCAAATGACAACAGATGCTGGCTAGGTTGTGGAGAACTAGGAGCATTCCTCTATTTCTGCTGGGATTGTGAGCTAGTACAAAATCTCTGGAAATCAGCTTGGCATTTCCTCAGAAAAGTGAACATAATACTACCTGAGGACCCAGTTATACCACTCCTGGGCATATACCCAGAAGATTCTCCAATATGTAATAAGGAAACATTCTCCACGGTGTTCACTGCAGCCATATTTATAAGAGCCAGAAGCTGTAGACAACCCAGATATCCCTCAACAGAGGAATGGATACAGAAAATGTGATACATTTACACAATGGAATACTACTCACCTATTAAAATCTATGACTTCATGAAATTTGCAGGCAAAGGGATGGAACTTGAAAATATCATCCTGAGTGAGGTAACTCAGTCACAAAAGAACACACATGGTATGTACTCAATGATAAGTGGATATTAGCCCAAAAGTTTGGAATACCCAAGATTCAATTCACATATCATATGAAGCCTAAGAAGGAAGGCCAAATTGTAGGTGCTTTGGTCCTTCTTAGAAGGGAAACAAAATGCCCACAGGAGGAGAAACAGAGACAATGGGTGGAGCAGATACTAAATGAAAGACCACGCAGAGACTTCCCTACCTTGTGATCTATCCCAAATACAGCCACCAAACCTGGATGCTATTGTGGATGCTAGGGAGTATTTGCTAATGGAAGCCTGATATGATTGTCTCCTGAGAGGCTCTGCCAGAGCCTGACAAATACAGAGGCAGATGCTTGCAGCCAACCATTATACTGAGCTCCGAATCCCTGATGGAGGAGTTGGAGAAGGAATTTAAGGAGCTGAATGGATTTACAGCCTGATGGAAGAAGCAACATTGTCAACAGTGCAGACCACCTGGAGCTCCTGGGGACTAGACCACCAACCAAAGAATTCACACGGATTGACCCATGGCTCTGGCTATATATGTGGCAGAAGATGGGCTTGTTGGACATTAGTGGGAGGATAGGCACCTTATGCCTGAGGGTGTTTGATGCCTTGGTGTAGGGAAATGCCAGGGCAGGAAGACAGGAGTGGGTGGGTAGGTGAGGGAGAACACTTATAGAGGCAGGGGAGGGTATGTGTGAGAGAGGTTATTTGAAGGGGAGGCCTGGAAAGGGGAAATAATTTGAAATGTAAATAAAGAAAATATCCAATAAAAAATAAAATAAAATAATATTGAGGGGCTGAACACTTAATCTGACTGCAACATTTAGAGATAGGAACTTTGGAAAGAAGTGAGAATTAGATCATTTATTGTATGATTTATAAGATGAATGCAACTAGAAGACAGATGAACATACCCTGTGTTTAATCAGAAGATGCCAAAGGAAGACCCTCAATACTTGACCTCAACTATTCTAAGAGGGAATGTGTTTTACCACGGTACCTGACCCAGACTGTGACAGCCTTTCATTAGAAACAGAAATCAAGCCAGCACATCAGTAATCCTGCTTCTCTCATTTAATCATATATCTAGAAATTTATATTCATGTATAGATTTGCATAAATTCTTATAATAGCTAAAATATAGTATAGAACATGTGTTCTATACTAAATATATATTAGCATAGACACTATTTTTAATCTGGTCCCTCCATTTTTCAGCTGACTCATAAAACATAATCATTATTGAAGCCACATATGGATGTTAGTTAGAGCTATGTAAATATTGAAAATTTTTGTCCTTAATATTTAAAGAGAAGCATAATGTAAGCAGTTAAAACCATTTTATATTTTATGAAATATTCAGGCATAATATCTTGCAGAAAATTTAAATTAGGCCATGAATCTAAATTATTGTACATATATTACCTATACTATAAAATAAATATGGAAATCATGTATGTGTAGATTATTATTTAGTTTATGATAGATATGTACTCCATGTTTGAAGGAACATAAGGAAATAAAGTATTATGAATTCGTGTATGATCTCTAGGTTACAGTACATTAGTTCTTCATGATTTTGAAAGTGATTATATCATATTCTTAGTATTATTGATATTTGATACATCATATTAATTGATTATTTGTTTTTAATTTACTTCTATCACAAAATAACCTATTGTATTAAATAAGTTCATATGAACACAGGCAAAACATTTAAGATAATACTCCTGTTTTTACTTAAAAATTCCCAGTTTCTTCTGGTGGTTAGCACAATTATTAGCATATTGAATTAGTCCAACATAGATTTTTTTCATACTTAGTTTGATTTGTCCTGTAATACCTGTCATTATATCTTTATCTCTCAACACACAGGAAAGAGCTATCTATTGTTTGTCTAATAAACTGATCAATAGTAAAAGTGGTTAAAGTGAACCATGGTATTTAATATATGTGTGTCCTCTTTATTAGAAGATTCTGACTCAAGTGGAATAAAGATGTTATTCATTTATTTAGAGATAAAATGAAATTATGAAGAAATTAGGGAAGAATTGATTTAATACTATAAGTATGACTCGATGATTCTCATGGAAAAAAAAACATTTCCAGTCTCAAACTGCATATTACAAACGACAAAAGTCCTGGAGGAATAGAGCTTTTTTGAATTAATTGCATCATGTGCTCACAAAGTATGCAAACCAGGCAACATGCATTACTGAGGAGAAATTTAAAAAGTAAGATTAAGAGAATTGTTTAAGGGGCTTTTAATTCAAGAAACACAATTACACCAATATACACAACAGCATTAGCTATTTTTCTACATAAGCTAATAGAGTCGAACAAGTGGAGGGGAGAGAAATTGATTCCTTCAGCAATTCAATCAGTGGCAGATTTTATTGGTATTGTTGTTGCAGGGACCATTGACTGTCTGCTTTGCATCTTGAAATTTGGACTCAAATTTAATACAGCAATAGGAATTGGGCAGCTACTTCTTTTTGATGAATAGGACTGAAGGTTCTATGACATTCAAGAGCACTTCTCTGTGAGTGCAAATCACATTGATTGTACACTGGCTAACGTTTCTGCATTTTACATTATGACTTGAGAATATTGGTACACAGACACTTTCAGTTAGAAAAAAGTCTTAGGAAATGGGACAGCATAGTTTTACTATCTAGAAAGGCAACCAAGGGTGATGTAATGATATGCTTGCTGCCGATCCAAGCACCCAAATTTTAGAAACAGTCTCTAAGTAGAATCAATCCTTATCCATGCATTTCCCATCTCAACTGCAGCTGGAAAACAGCAAGAGTAAATGGCTGTTGTTTTAATCTTTGAAATAAAGTTAATGGCTCAGTGGTTAATAGCACTAACTGCTCTTCCAGTGGTGCTGAGTTCAATTCCCAGCAACCACATGATAGCTCACAACCACCTGTAATGGGATCTGATGTGACCGATGACAGTGATAGTGTACTCACATACATAAAATAAATAATTTTTTTTTAAAAAAGAAAAAGAAATGAAGCTATGGGAGAAGACACAGTGGTCTCATTCATTGTAGAACATACTGTTCCAATAGAGACAGGGACAGGCGGAAAACCAAAACCAAAAACAGCAACAAAACAAAACAGAAAACTTTTCGCACAAACTCTTCTAGGGCACAAGACATTTCCAATTGACTACCACTCACAAATAAAAAAACAGTTTTTCTCTAGTGATATCTTTCACTGGTGTATTAACCACTCTTAAATGCAAGCTCTGTTCACAGCAGCATGTGGTTAACACAACATGAACTCACTGATATTTATAGAATTTGTTTTTCTTCTGTTTTGTTTTGTTTGGGATTTTTTTATTTTTTCATGTTTTCTTACCCTATAGGTGATTATCTTACTATTATGATTTCCAGTTTTGTGTTTGTATGAGAGTTGTATGTTTGACAATGTATGTATCTCTGTATTTATATATATATATATATATATATATATATTGTGCCTTTTCTTTTGTTATTTGTTTTTCTGTTATTTTGTTTGCTTTGTCCTATTTAGGTTTATTTGTTTATATCCTTTTCTTTTATTATTTTATTTTTAATGATGTTCATTTGCTTTCTAAGAAGATAGAGTAAGAAAAAACATAGATATGTGTAGGTGGAAAGATGGAGGGATTTAGAGGAGAGTCAGGCAGAGGGAGGCATATCAAAATGTATAAAATTCAGTCTTTTTTGGTTCCTTTTTTTATTCGATATATTTTTTATTTACATTTCAAATGATTTCCCCTTTTCTGGCCCTCCACTCCCTGAAAGTCCCATAAGCCCCCTTCCCTGCCCCTACTCTCCCACCCACCCCTTCCCACTTCCCCGTTCTGATTTTGCCCTATGCTGCTACACTGAGTCCTTCCAGAACAAGGGGCCACTCCTCCGTTCTTCTTGTACCTCATTTGATGTATGGATTATGTTTTGGAAAACTGCACTTTAAAAAAGTGTGTAACCAGAGCCGGGTGGTAGTGGTGCACGCCTGTAATCCCAGCACTCTGGGAGTCAGAGGCAGGTGGATTTCTGAGTTCGAGGCCAGCCTGGTCTACAGAGTGAGTTCCAGGACACCCAGGGCTATACGGAGAAACCCTGTCTCAAAAAAAGCAAAACCAAAAAAAAAAAAAAAGAGTATAACCATTATTTTTGCATACTTGTGTTATTTATTAGTGTGTTTGATTTTACTGAGCATTGAAATAGTCATTATGAATAAGAAAAATTCTACATTATGTTTTGATTAATAAGCCTTGCTTTTCTTAGGAGATGAGATCAGCTGGGGAGCTGACAAGTTAGTAAAAGTTACATTTGGCTTTCTAGTATATGTAATACCTGCAGATCCAGATATTGGAAAAACACTTATTCCTCTTGTATTCTTTGGCATAATTTAATCCAGGTGGATATAGAGAAGAGGAAAAGGAATGGCAATATGTTTCTAATTCTGTATCAAACTAGAGAAAGAAACATCAACAAAATAGGCATACAATATATGCTCAGATACTGAACAGTAAGAATATTACTCTATTTCCACCAAAAAACAGAAACCTTAATTGTTGAAGCAGGTGGCCACAAGGATGGCTCTGACATATTAGTGAATTTACTCCAACTGGCATACCAGATAAGTAAGTGGAAATTGGTACCTATGAAGATGGGTCAGTGGTCACAGCAGAAATCTGAATATGCTTATAGCCATGCATACCACCATACCCATAGACAGACAGACAGATGAGAGACAGATGATAGATAACAGAAAAAGAGAGATATAAAAGATATTTTAAAAGGATCAAGACAGAGATGAATGGGACACCCCAAATCAAAATTTACAGATGGAGTACATGATTAAATTCTCAAACATTAAGAGGCTGAAATGATAAATAGATAAATAGATAGATAAACAGACAGATGATAAAGATGACAGATACATACAAACATACATGAATGGGTAGATAGATATATAAGTAGAAAGATGTTAGATATACATAGACAGAAGATAGATTTACAGATGATGTAAATAGATGGTGAGACTTAAAGACAGATATATGATAGAAAGATGCAGAGAGAGAGAAAGAGAGAGGGGGGGGACAGGGATATGTAATAGTAAAAGAGAGTGACCTAGCAAAAGAGGAAAGACATATCTCTTTTGAGACAGAAAAAGAGATGAAGGGAATTCAAAATTCAGAGATTGTGTACATGATTAAATTCTCACATCAATTGTTCAGGCAATGGAGGAATCAGTAAAGGTGAAAGACTACATTGTTTCAACTGTAAATGGTTATGATATAAAGGCCAAGTCTTTTCAAAACCACACTGTCACTATTCAAACTCCATCCAAGGTTTCTAGCCAAGACTTTACCAAAGTTAATATTCATTGACTTACCATTGCTAGGAGATAGGAAAGAGAAGAACAAGAATTCTCAGCAATTCCTCTAAAAGACAAGGACCAAAAAGATACATCAAGATCATAAGGATTCTATCTGGTTAACTAGCTTCCACCTTAGATAAAGGTTTATCTCTAAATGTCAGGACTGAGCTAAACTAAGGCTAAGCATACAACTGAACCAAAAGCAAATCACATGTTAGTCCATCTGCTAACTTAATCATTATGATTCTCCACATGGAAATCCTACAAAAGGAAAGGATGAGGCCATCTGTAAGTATAAAACCCAACCCGCTTACCTCAGATGCAACTGCCCCAAAATGCATCACTACTAAAATGTCATTCCTTAATAATCATCAGAGCATAGGGAACTTTGACATTAAAATGGGAGCATTTAATATACATTACAATTTATGAAGTAAGAAAGAATTATTTTGGGAAGTTACTATCTTTGTAGTTTGGTGAATAAAATGACTTTGGGTGATGGGATCAATAATCAGGCTATGGATATAAATCTAAGGTAAGGAGATGCTTTATTTTATACATACTGAAACCCCTGTGTGGGGTGCATATACATGACAGACATTTAAAGAAATGAAAGTAAAGACAGGAATTCAGATGACAGGAAATTTATAATTAAGTAGCTTGTAATTTGAGATTGTTTCATATTACTTCATTATAGTTTTAATTCTTTGCCATATCAAGCATGCTGTCATTTTATACAGCTAAGACCTCAAAAGACTGCCTGTATCAGAAAAAAAAATATGACTGTCCTTTTACAGTCCAGATATATTGCATACATCTTCATCTGAATATCTTTAAAAAAAACAAATGGATAATAAAGACCACCATTCTTTTGTTGCAAATTTCAGGGATAATTTTGAGCCTTCGGGAATTTTTATTTTTATTTTTAATTTGTAGACAGATACACAATGAATACACCTCCTTAAAGCTTACTTTTTCTCACATTAGTCCTAAGAGAAGACAGCTTCAGTCATGTCAACATCAATCAAAATGGTGAGACAAAATTCTCTATACTCATAAAAGAGTGGAGTGATATTCTAGGGTAATTAAACCTTCCCTTGAGATCTCAGTTTATTTTGTCACCTGATATATGGGTCAAATTTATATTTATAAAAATAAAGCATACTTCTTTCATAACACTGAAAGGTGAGCCAGGCAGGGCAGCACACATCTTTATTACCAGCATGTGGTGTGGGGGAGGGGAGCAGTGCAGAGGCAGATGGATCTGTGAGTTCAAAGTCAACGTGGTCTATATAAGGAGCAGGACAGCCAGAGCTACAGAAGCGAGTGATCATTCCTGAAAAACTAACAAAAGGAAGCAAGCAAGAAAACAAACACACATAAAGAAAGACACTACGGTTATATTTTTGTGAAAAGATTTAGATACAGAACTTTAGATTTGGGGAGTATATATATATCTCCAACCACATACTACTTACTGACCAAGAAACCTACTGCAATGTAAAGTGCTGCCTCTAAAACTCCCAGGGGGCTACAAGATGTCTCAGTGGGTAAGTATACTTGCTGCTCAAGTTTGGCAATCTGAATTCAATCTCTAGAAAGCATAAATAGTTTGAGGGAAGTCACCAAATCCTCTTTGGTGTTCTATAACTTCTGAATCTCATTGGCTTCCTCCATATCATAATGAAATAAAAATAAATGTTAATTGCTTTCTTGGAATTAAGTTCCACACTCTGGGCAGCATTGGAATTATGAGATTCCTATAGACAGAACATTTAGGATTGTCTATTCTGATTACCAAGGGAGCACAGGTAGTGTACAAAGTGATGATATGTCACAATATGTCCACTCATGGCCAGAAGTTTAGAATGTATCATGTTAAAGCAAAATCATTAGAAAGCTAGCCTATCAGCAGAGAATGGCCTTATTGGACATCAAAGGGAGGAGAGGCCCCTGGTCCTGGAAAGGCTGGATGCAGCAGCAGCATAGGGGAATACCAGGACAGGGAAGCAGGAGGGGGTTGATTGTAGAACAGGGGGAAGGGAGATGATTTATGGGACTTTTGGTGGGGGGGGCAGGAAAGGGGAAATCATTTGAAATGTAAATAAAGAATATATCTAATAAAGAAAAAGAAAATGCAAAATAAAAGGAAAGCTAGCCTCTGTTTGAAACATGAGTGCAAGAACATGTTTGCTAGAGAATTTATTGTAAATTATTTACAAATCTACTTATCTATAAGTATCGAAAATGAAAATAAGGTATTTCCATAGATGGAAGTTGAGATGTTCACATTAACTAAATTAAGCCAGTGTCAGAAAGATACTTTCTTTTCTTTGTCATTCTTAAATTTTAGATGATTCAGAAAATTATATATGCACCTGCAACATGAATACAGAAGTGGATCCAAGGGAATGCTACAGCAAATAGGATGTGGGAGGATGACAAAGGAAAACAGCGCAGGCTGGGAAGACTGTTTACAACATACAGTATATGTAGAGAGCCTTACTGAGGTGCCATGCCACCTGGCAGGAACTTGACATCGACCAATGGGAAGTTCCTCTCCTAGCCTTTGAGCGGGAACTCCTGTGTTAGCCATGATCTCCTCCACCCAGGGTGGAGTGCTCAGACCAAGGTGAAGCCCATTGTTCTTCAAGGACCTGCAGTTTCCTGAGAAACACTCACCACCTGGAGAGCAACTGAACTGGCTCTGCTGAGAAGCTTCCAGACTTTCCCTCTGCCTATATATATTGGGAGTCCTTCATTAAACTTTGAGACCTTGAATGGAAGGTGTTGTCTTGGTCTCCATCACTTTTTTGCCGCCTTCCCATACATCCCCAGGTTCCCTTCCAGGTAACCCATTTGATGCAACTGCGGGCAGTTACAAGTATATACTGGCACAAAAATGGACTTTTGTAAGAGTTCTATACACAATAAACAAAAATAATATATTTTCTGGATTAATACATATTCTGGATTAATAACTATAACTCAAACTAAAGCAATGAATTGGACAAAGGCAACAAGTGACCTGATAGCTGCATCGGAGAAATATTGCTATGCTTGTTTTGATGGAGCCAAGGAACATAGTAGCTTCTTGTCAATCTCTAGGATTTATTTTTTTTCAAAAATATGTATTAATTTTTATTTATTCATAAGGGTGTCTTCTTATGTTAGTTAATCTGCATCACGTGTGTGCAGGGCTTCACAGAGGCCATAGAATGCCAGATACCTTGAGCTGAAGTTAAAAACAGATATGAGTAGACTGGTAAGAGATCTGGGCACCAGGTTACTCCAGGTTACTCAGGAAAAACAGAAAGCCAAGTTCTTTTCACCACTGAGCCTTTCCTCTACTCCCATACTCCAAGATTTTTCTTTCTGTTTTTTTTTTCTTTTCTTTCTTTTTTTTTTTAGAAATGAACTGGAATCCAGAGGAACAAAAACAGAATCCTGCAGGGCAGCGGTGGCCCATGCCTTTAATCCCAGCACTTGGGAGGCAGAGGCAGGAGGATTTCTGAGTTCGAGGACAGCCTGGTCTATAGAGTAAGTTCCAGGACAGCCAGGGCTACACAGAAAAACCCTATCTCGAAAACAAACAAACAAACAAACAAACAAAAACAAACAGAATCCTGAAAATCCCACATCTTTCAGGTTATGAACATCACAAATGTCTCCACTTGGTTGTCCATAAGGTGGCGATTCCAAAGACCAGCACTGCCATTTCCACACGACCAATTTTATTTACTCAGTAAAGTAGCCACACTGACTATAAACAACTTCGTTTAATCTGATGTTTGTTTTGTGCAAACATTTTCTTCCTTCCTAACTTTGTTTGTGTATAGTCATTAGCTATTCTATTTGTTGTTGTCGCCATGGATACAGCATTGAACATATTAAAGTTTCTATTGTATTTTGAATATATAGACCTCATTAACTTAAAGAAAACATGAAAGTTTATTCATTTCTCTCTGACATTATCTCTTTCAGTAGTTGTCAAAATAACAGCTTTTGTACTTTGTATTCCCAAATATAAATCAGTATAAGTATACGTATTAGTTTCTTTAATTATGTAAGAATTCAACTATTTGTCCTAATAATGTTATTGCATTAATATTTAGTTTTTAAAGGTGAAGAACTCTTGAAGGATGGACAGGGAGGAGGGCAACATTTGGAATGCAAATAAAACAATTTAACAGAAAACTGTTTTCAAATAAAATCGTATAAAAACTAAAAAGCAAAATTTTAATTTCATCATATATTTAATGCTGTGAATTGAATTGAAAGTTCCAGGCATTCTAGGCAAGCATAATAGAGGTTTATTAATTTCTATGTACTTAGTTCCTTAAAAGTTTAATGTCTTCCTAAGTAGTCCAGATTGGTGTAGGACTGCCTCTAGTTCTGGCCTGCTGCAAGTTAAGGGGAGATTCTTGGGGTTTTTGTTGTTGTTTGTTTGTTTGTTTGTTTTGGGGCAGTCTCAGGAGAATCCAATGAAAGCCTGAGGATCGGTGCAGTGGAAAGACTACTGTTAGATGACCAGGTCCAGCGAAAGAGTTGGGTGTGCAAATATTGTGCATGCAGAACCTTCATGAGTATTTTGTTTTTGTTTTTGGTCTTTTTTGTTTGTTTGTTTTTCAGGCATTTACTGTTGAAACACATTTTGTGGTAAAAATCTTTATGGCACTCCAAATTGTTATTACGATAATGATAACTTGTAAAGGAAGAATACCACAGGTAGGGTCCCCGTGATTGTTTCATGTGTGAATAACAGTTTGAGTGGGCTTAATGGAATTTATTTAGAAGACAAGACAAGCCGCTCCTGCCACATGAGGAGACAAAACGAAAGTGTCAAAGGGGCTCAGCATCTAGGAACTACTACTATAACACAAATATTCTCTAAGCCTCCAAATGTGTTTAAACATAGAGCTATCTAGCAGCTTTCAAGCACTAGTCTCACAGGCTTAAATAGGTTTTTGAACCAGGTTTGAGCTAGTCTTAAAATTAATCATGTGACTCAAACGTATGTCTTCACTAGAATTTAAAAGAAAAAGGCATCTATTGTGTTGGTTTGGATCATTTTCATGCTTCTCAGAAAGGCTCTATTATAACCTTTTGCTATTTATTCTGTAAGTTGCTATGTTTCTACTTTATAGACAGTAGTATATTAAATTTATTTAATAAATATTTAAAGATATATTTATAGATATTTTTGTTAGGCATATTTCATTAATTTAAGGATTTCAAATTCACCAAAATTTAATTTTAAATTCATTGTTTTTACTGCTTTACTACGTAAATCCATGTTAATAACTATATATTCTGTATTTTAAGCAGAAATAACAACAGTTAGGTAAACTATACATGAATTGGGGCAGAGCTGGCGAAAGTAATCTCTGGGACAACCCAGCAGAAGCTGTCAGACTTGACTGAAAGCTGTTTTGCCAGTAGTTTATTTGCTTGCTGTTTTCCCTCATGCTGTACTAATGTTTTTCATTCCATAATGTTACAAGGTTTATGTAGACCTTCTCATCCAAGAGTGGAAATAAAGCATACGTTATTCAATTATAAATGACTCACTTCTAGATTTGGATTTTAAATGACATTGACCAAAGTAAACACGAGCATAAAACAAATTAAAAATGATAGAGCCATTGTCTTAACATGTGATCTTCATTATTTTGCAAGTGAAATTCACTACTTAAAATGAAAGATGAGTTTATAAATCACTCAAAATATGCAATGGTGAAATTGCATCTTAATGTGTCTAATTTGTTGGCAGCTTTAGAACAAAAAGGAAGTATAATTGCAGTTATTTTCCAAATAGCTGAGGGGAAGAGTATGACCCATTTCAGAAAACAAATTAGTGAAAATAAAACAAAAACACAGCATGATGCTTATCTTCTGAGCTCTAATAATTTTTTTCATCTATAATGAAATCCTTGACCTTACTTTCAAATGTCTTGATTTCTCTTTGCACTTTGCTAAGACAGGAAACTAAAACCTTTACACTACACAGAGCTGATAAACTAAGAAATAATAATAAGCACCGATGAACTTACTAAAGTAATTTGTGTTGCAGAGAGGATGACTTAATGTTTAATTGTTATTAGTTTCATTTATTGCATTATGATTAAGAAATAATGTATGGGCTATGTTTGTGAAGTTTTGTTGTTGTCTGCTTTAAAACAAGGTCTTATTATGCAACCAGTATAGTCCTGATCTCATTCTGCCCAGCATTCTTTCTTAGAGTTCAAGGTAATCCACCATTCACAACCCCATGTATTAGAATTTCTCTTACACTCTTGCCCTCTTACATTCTCTTTCCTGTCTCTCCTCATTTCCTCTCTCTCCATGTGTTCTCTCTCTCTCTCTCTCTCTCTCTCTCTCTCTCTCTCTCTCTCTCTCTCTGCCTTTCTCTATCCCTACGCCCTCCTCAACTTCCCTTCTCATGCCCTAAATAAACTCTATTCCATACTCTATCTCTCTTATGGCTGGTACCTCAGGAGGAAGAGGTACCTCATCATGGTCCTGCAGAGGCGCCCCCTTCAACCTCACCATACCACACCTCTGACAAACATATCTGGGTTCTTTCTTTCTTTTTTTATAAAGCAGAGCAGTGGCACACCCACACATTATACATACAAACACACACACACACATACACACATATAACCTTGTGGAGTTCAATTATTGTTGTTCATATGCAAATGTATTTAGGACTAACACCTTCAGATTGAAAAGTCTATCAGGGCTCATCAGTTCTGGACAAGACTGGTTCTCCTGCTTTAGGCAGTTATTAATATCCTGTAGTTTGTTCTTCATCCAGGGCCAGGCCTGGTGATAATTCCCCTAAAAATGATAGTGTGAAAATTGGCATTGCTATTTTTCAGTTCTTGTTTATGCAACTAAATTTTGAGTGCTCATGGATGCAGCTTCTTTGTAATATAGATGTCATGGTTCTTTACCTACGTTCTTTGGCCCTGTCTTTCATGATATTCTCATTAAGAGATTGGGTTGTAGATGTTAACAGTTAACTCTGATCACCCCACAGTCATTCATTCTTGATAGTTTGATCAATTATGAATGTTTGTAATGGTCATTGGCTACTGCAGAAAGAAGCTAATTTGATGAGGAGTAAGAGCTAAACTTATGTGTGTATCAACATAATTGTGTAGAATGCCATTAGACATAATGGTTTCCTAAATTGGCAAGAATTACTCTAAGGTCTGTGGTAGAATTAATATTGAGAATATGACCATTCCACCAAGAGCCACATACAGACTTAATGCAGTTCCAATGAAAATCTCAAAATAATCTTTCACATAAATAGAAAACTATCCTAAAATGTATATGGAACCACAACAACCACAGATAGCCAAAGCAAGCCTGAGCTAACAGAATAGTACTGTAAAGAATATCATTACAGATTTCTTGTAACATCACAGATCTATACCAATACAGATAGCATGGTACTAGAACACCAAGAGGCTTACAGATCAATGAAGCAATATAGATAACACAAACATGAATTCATTTATCCAGGCATCTGATATTTAATAAAGATCCTGAAATCCGTGGCCAAGAAAGATAGCATTCAAATGATACGAGAAACCTGAATATCCACAGTATAAAAGTCTGAAAATAAACCTTGATCTATCATCCAGAACAAACACAGACTGCAAATGAACCAAATTTCACTGTGAAACATGCAATGCTTTCAACTGAAAAAAAAAGTGTCAGCAGCAAGTTTCGAGATATAGATTTAGTAAGAAAGTTCTGGATAGGAAACAATGCGCCCAAGAATTAAGCCCAACAATTAACAAATGGGATCTAATAACACTAATTTTGTGTAGGAGAAATAAACTATCAGTTGTGTTTTTAAAATATGTCCCATCTTTTCTCTCTGTGCATCAGATAGGAATGCCATGTATAGAATATATAAAGAACATAAAAGACAAAAAGTCAAGAAAACCAGCAACTGAATTTTAAAAATAGACTCTGGATGTGAGCATAGAGTTCTCATCAGAAAAATAAATAATGCATTTCAAATATTTCAAAAAGCATTCAACATCCATAACAAAATGGTAATGCAAATTACAACAACTTTGAAATTTCCTTTTACCTTAATCATAATCCTAAAATCAAGAAAAACAATTTTGGTGGGAATGATGGGAAAAGGAAACCATCCTTCATTGTTAGTAGGATCACAAGCTGCTCCAAGTACTCTAGAAGACCCTTTAAAGCGATTGTTAAAGCACTTAAAGAATATTTCCAATTGTAGCTCTTTTACTGAAAATAATTTCTTGGAAAATAAACATATGGTGTGGTATCAAAACCATTTTGTCTCATGTTTGATGAGAAAATATTTAAATGATACTTTGCTCAGAACTTATTGTGCAATCCTAGTGAGCTTTAAGTCTTACCTCTCAAGAATTATCCTCAGCTTGATTACATATTCCTGAGAATTTAAGTCTGATAAGACATGTATTGAGCCGCTATATTAATGAGGTGTTTCTGACAAAAAAAAAATGCAACTGCCTAATAGTCTTTAAAAAACCAGAGATTTTATAAATATATAGAGACCATTGTGATTAATAGTTGTATTATCCCAGGAATCCATTGCTGTGGAATATGTACTCAATGAGCAACTGAATTATATAGAATGAAGTCTTAATGCTACCTGATTATGCTGACAGAAAAAAAATATCTAAAATGTTCAAGACAGTAAGACTTCCTTCAATGTTGCTGAAAATGGAAAAAAGTAGAAAAGCTTCTGGTCATTTCTCCAGGAAAACAGGATTTGGTTTAGAGGTCTTTAGTAAACTAATGAGAATGTTCTAGAGAATATTGGAAAGAGGTTTGGTGCTAATGGGATATGTAACACACACTTCACGAGTCAGTAGGAAGTGTGGAAAACACTTGTCAAATGTATTTTATGTGAATATGCCACCTACATGTGTTAACTACCTCCCCCCCACTAAAGTAACATTCCTGCTGTGGGTTGACTGTGGTTTGCCAACCCTACCTTCAAGACTACTTACTAATTAAATCTACACATGCGTTCATATTTTACAGAGTTAAATTCATGGTATAAAAGTATTGAAATTTAATATGACTGAGGATTTTCAAGTCCAGATATTTGAGGCTGATTGTGTTACATCAGAGCATCAGAGTGCAGTGTTTAATTAAACTCCTGGTGGCCTTTTGAGGATGAAAACGGAGATCATAGAGGTACACATGCCACTACCACCATGTGATACAGTCTGGACTGTTTTAAAGCCTGCACCATGCTGAGGAGACCTTTTTCTATCTATGATCCAGAAAGAAATCTTTTACTCCTTTCCTCTACAATGTTGACTTGCTTTGCCTATTTTCTTATAATTATAAAATAACCACGTGATAAATAAAAGTGTCTTTCTAAACAAACTAAGAGATCAGGTCATTATTTTTATCTGAGGACTGCATACCATCACACCCAAGCTTTAGAGCAGCAATCTTGGCTTTAACAAAAACCTCTAAGGAATGTAATCTTTTAAGACTTAGACTTCAAAGGGACAAATAAACAATTAATAATTTCAAACATCTATATTCAGTCAGATAAGTAATGAATCATAGAATAACTTGTCTTCAGTGTCAAGTTCATATGAATATTAATTTTTTTTTATTCACAGTCTTTTTATTCATCAGATAAAGCATTCTGTTTGCTTATTTGGGATATCTATTATTAAGCTGACTGAATGCCAGTCTAATCAGAATCAAAGCTAACAGCTACTACTCTATATTATCTGGATTCTTATATATCTTTTATGGTGTGGAAAAGCGAGGGTTTATCGGTATTTACAGAGGGATCAGAGTCCATCCCCAACATGAGGTGAACTGTAGTAGCTGGAACATTAGACTGAGAGCTTGCTTCTTAACTCACAAGTAGGAGACTGAAATGTCTAGCTGGAATAGTGTTTACTTTTCGATACCCCCAAGTCTCCACACTGCCCAGTAATTTAGTCCCACAAGACAATACCTTTTGAGCATCCACAAGCAGCAGCTCCAACAAATGAAGAATGGATTTCTAAATGGCAAGACATGGAAAACAACTCATTCAAACCGCCACAGATAATAATAATGATCTATATCTAAGAGAATTTGAATCTAATAGAACCATGATTTGAAGCTTCATATATAAAGTTTGTCAGTTAACAACATATCAGAGATATAAATCTAATTTCTAGAAATTAGATATTAATCTAATTTCTAGACACAGAGTGTTGTTTATTTTAACCTACTAATGTTTTTTGGATATTTCAAATTTATCAGGGTGCAATTTTATGGTCAGTACAAAAATAAATACTTACACTTTGGAAGTTTGACAAAGTAGTTCTGAGTAGGAAAAAATATAACTTTTATAGTTAGCCATATGAGAGTGAGAATGAATATGTGAGTTCAAATATTAAATACACATGGTTTTTTATAAACTATGGGAAGCCCTGGATTGAATACAGTATATTTTACAGCTGATGGTCAAATTGCTAACATTTAAAGAGGTATTTCAATTATTTATGAACTCTAAAAAGAAAAAAATATTAAACATTTTATGACAAATTTCCACAGTAGACTTTGTGTGTTTTGTGTTTCTCTTTTTTTCCTTTTTAGCTTATTAATACTTCAGATATCATTACTATGTGATGCATATTTGTGTGAGTAAATGTTTTCCATAGCATGAGGATAGAGGTCAAAGGAAAAGTTTTTAAAGTCGTATGTTTTTTTTTCTTTACATCTTTACATCAAAATCATATTGGCAGGTTTGTGAGGCAAGCACCCTTTCTGAACAAGCCAGTTCATTGGCCCTTTCTCTTTTCTTTTTTCTGAGATGTGGAGTAGTCACTATGTTGAGGTTATGACAGGTTTATCACAGTTCTGTGATACATTTTTATTTTAAAAAGTCGCTCCAATAGCACTCTAGTAGAGCTATAAGAGTATGAAAATCTTGCATTGACTTTGTTATCCAAACCAGAAGTGCTCATTACCACGAGTATATCAGATCTTGCTCTTTGAGCCACCCAAACTTCCCCTTGACTCAAAATACCATAATTCCCAATTTTTGTTCACCATTATAAATCAGTTGCATTGGACTTTTTAAGGCATATCTATCAAAGACTTGCATCTTATTATTCAGGTCAAAAATAGTTACCTGATGAAGGACAAATGGGTTCTGTCATCTGACTTACTTGAAGGAGGACTGTAACTAGAAAAGTGTTCATAGCTTTTGGATAAACTTAAAGATATCTATCTGTCTGCCTGCCTGTCTGTCTGTCTATTCATCTATCTATCTAACATCAGAGCTCACCTGAAACTCAAAATTCATCATCAATTACATAGGCATGGGATGTGCTGTAAAACCCCAGGATCATTGGTTTCTAGCTCAAGAAATCTGCAGTTTTAGTGTTTGCATACTTTATCAGTTAATTGGTTTATTTGTTTTTAAAACATTGCAATACTCCATTCCATGTAATTCTGCCATATGACATTTGGACCATGTACAAATCATGGCATTTCCTATCATCCTCATTAGTGTCTAGAGATGCTTCTCTCTCTCTCTCTCTCTCTCTCTCTCTCTCTCTCTCTCTCTCTCTTCCTATCATCCTTATTAGCATCTAGAGATGCCTCCCTCTCCCCCTCTCTCCCTCTCTCTCTTATTTCTTTCCTTCCATCCTTCTTTCTTTCCTTTTTTCTTTTTCTTTCTTTCTTTCTTTGTTTCCTTCCTTCCTCCCTCCCTCCCTCCCTCCCTCCCTCCCTCCCTCCCTCCCTCCCTTCCTTCCTTCCTTCCTTCCTTCCTTCCTTCCTTCCTTCCTTCCTTCCTTCCTTCTTTCTTTCTTTTGGAGATAGTTTCTATCTTTGTAGCCCAGGCTGGACTCAAACTCACAGAGATCTACCAGCCAATGCCTTCCCAGTGCTGAGATGAAAGACATGTTTATCACAGGTTAAGCCACTATTCTTTTATCCCCTATACAATTTTACATTTCTTAATTACTAATGATAATGACCATTTCTGTGCACATATTTGCCATCTACAGGAACTCATGATATTTGTGGTTGAACATGTCCTCATACCCACTGGTCACTTTTTAGTTGTTAATTAAATTAATTAATTAATTGTTTAATTAATTCAGCTCTTAACTTTCTTTTGTTTTGTGAGTTCTTTGCATTTACTAGATATTGTACTATTAAAGACTTAGGTCTTCTGTAAGATAATGTGAAATACAGTTTCTTCCCCTACGTGGAAATTCGTCTTTTCTTCCTTGTATGATTATCACAAAACAAAAATTGATACTGCTGTATGTTTTATCATTATCCCATCCATCTTTTAGCCTTAATTTGCCTTATTTCTAGCTTCAATGTTTTGATTAATGCACATAAATTTATTGGTCTATTTTCTATTTTCTATTTTCTAGCTTACACTGACTCCAGCTTCTAGTTCTTAGGTCATCAGATGAAGTTTGTTTCAACTTAGTGTACTATTCAGATGGAAATGTCCTATTTGATATTTTACGTAGTTATCCTAACCCTTGGTTGTATTTCTACCTAATGTGGCTTTATTTTTTTTTCTCTTTTGCTGAGCATGCCTGAAGTCACTCATTGTTCCTTTTAAAATCTGATTACATAAACCCAAAATCTCTCTCATGTCATTGTCAGTATCTAATTGGTTTTCTTTTTCACTCAGTGTAAAACCTTCAATAATCCTTTATTGATACTTGACATTTGAATTCTATACAATTAATAATTAACCTTGTTTTCTCCTGATATTTTCTATGGGAAAAGTAAAGAGAATTCAGGTGTCTTGCCTTTTGCTATCAGATGATGGTAGGATAGGTCTATATTACATTCACAGCCTCCATTCTCTCTCTAGTATGGATAATCTTGGTTGTTAACATATCATTTGAGGGGAAGATGTTTAGATCTAGATCAAGTGAGATACGAAGACTTTCCTAAAATTCAGATCTTTTGAGACCAGAGGTCTCACCCTAATCCTGGGCCACACCGGGTCTGTAAACAGCAGTTATGTAAACACTGGTCTACATAAAGGAGGAATAAAGAAGACTGTGCTCTTTGTCTAGGTGCCCCACTCTTGCTTCACGGATATCAGAGCTTACTTCTGGGTTTGGACATTTACTGATGACTAGATAAGAAGTCCAGTCTGTGGATGAACAAGTGATGCATTGTTGGATTTTGCATTGGGAGATGCCCATTGTTAGATTAGCTGGAAATCAGGATATAAGCCACTTTAATAACTCCCTTTATATATTCATTTATCAGTTCTGTTCCTCTACAGAGCAGTGGCTAATACACACACTGAAGAGGAGGGAATCTTTAATCTAGAGAGAAAAGAGGAGTTTTTACACCCAACATGGTTTCTATTAGCACTGCAGTAAAAGAGTTCTTCCTGTTGCCTGTTAATTGGAGAATCCAGAACCTCTACTAGGTCTCCAGTTAAATCATTTGAGAGAAGGCCAAGAGAAGCACATCTCACTGTCAATGAGTACTTGATTATTTAACAGATTCCCACTGATTATTGGGGAGAAATCAATTTATTTCTTGACAGAAGAGATGGAACTTCTAGATCTGCATTAATACACTTGGCAGCATGGTAGTCCTGGATTGTCTCTTAGCAACAGAAGAAATAAAGTATTTTAAATTAGTTGTCCTTGCATCTGAAGAAGTTCTTCACTGTTTAGTTTGACAGTGAGCTGGGGAAGAAACACTGGTCTCCAAATATTTTCAAACTCATTTTTCCTCTTTACAAAATAAAATGATTGATAGAGATAGTAGTATTACCTATGTCCAATGGATTTTCTGAGTTGGGTATTTTATCACCCACAATGTTAGAAAAATGAAGCAGAAAAAATTATTATAAAATGCAACCCTTTATGCCTTAGGCTCTCTAATTGATATGCTGTCATTTGGTAATACTTGTTCTATATCTAATGTATAGGACTTGAAACTGTAATTCAAGAAAGGGTTGGAGAAATGGATATCTATGTCTCTGAAAATAAAAGAGAGCAATGTCTATGCACTCATTTCACAAAGATAGAGGCTTATACTTTTTCATACACAAAAATAATAAAAATAAATAAAAATAAAAACAAACTAACTAAACAGCAACAACAATAAAACAAATAAAATCAAATTAAAGACACATGCCTGAGACAAGACAAACCAGAAGTACTACTGACATAATGTTTGGTGGTTATTTGATGTGTGTGTGTGTGTGTGTGTGTGTGTGTATACACACATATATAATCATACACTTATATGTTTAAAATCAAATGCTATATTAAAATAATATAAATGTCTTATAATTAATGCAATTTTAGAAACAGGAATTTCAACCCAGAATAAAAATAAATACTATCAATATTTTCAGAAATAATGTAAGGTGTGATCTTGAGGAAGCAAGGCCTTGCCTGAAACTCCTGCTCTCTGTGCTGTTGAGTCCTCAGGAGCCTACCGATGGCTAAGCTTTCCTTCCAGGCACCCAATACCAAATCTGGATCATAAGTTTTACTTGTATGAACAGTGTTTTATTTATATCTCATCTTTAACTGTCACAATATTATATGATGGAGTGATTATTAACTTCATTCTACCCTGAGAATGGCTTGCATTATTTGTTCAATCATTCTTTTGAGTAACATTATATAAACTTCATAAGAATCATATGCAAATATGAGTATAACCTTAACCCATAGGTATGGTTAACTATTAAATTTTTCTAGTATTTTTCACAGTATTAGCAGTTCTCTTGAATATTAGGGGTAAAAATTTCAATACAAAGAACATAATTTGTAAGAACTTATACAAACATTCTTGTCCTTACTTTATGATAAACTTATGATTAGGTATCAGTTTGCTATATTGCATGCTTTGAGCAATGATAAAATGAAAAGGAATTCCAAACAATCATAGTATATCCATAAAATATTTGCCAAGTTTTACCATTTATTCTCATTATTGGCAGGTACAATTGATATCCTTATATCCATATTGTCAATCAATTTGGGGTTCATGCTCAGCACTTCCTCCACTTTATTTCTATAAAGGAAAAGTAAAGCAATAGAAACAACTTGTAAGTTCCAGTAACATTTTTATGGAAGAAGTTGGATATGATAATTCTATAGAACTGCTTATTAGTAAGAAATAAGATATTTACTGGTACTTTGTTACAGTGACAAGATGACCAGCATTGTAAGAGTTGACTAGTGTATCCAAAGCAAAATACAGAGTAACCAGGAAAATTATTGTCATTCTGAAATCCCATATCTCTAGGTAATCAGATGAAATAAAAATTTTAGTAGGTCACTAGAGTAATGTTTAGATTATTTGAATCTTAGCCCATTAATCCTGAATCATCCTCCTACAAAGGCCTTGCCCTGTCCTGAAACGCACTATAACAGCCCCTGTAAACTGAGTCTTCAGAAGGCCAAAACACTGAAAAAAATGGTATGACTCTGAAAACTACCACTGTGGCTGACAATAAAGTAAGTTTTTCAGTTAGAAGTAAATTGTGTGAAATGCCATTCTGACATGCCCATTCTAAGATTTTTGACATCATTGCAGGAATGGCAGAAAACAATATACATCACTGTGTTGCTTCTATTCTATATAATATCCACTCAAAACGAGCATTTTTCGAACTTTGGTTAAATATTATTTAATTGTAGGGAATCACACACACACACCAAATGTTTAAGTATATTGCCTCCACAATGGCGAGATTACTAGGAATTATGTTTGTCTTGGCTGTAGGAACAATATGAAATAGTCCTTGTTCTTGTGAATGTGGAAATCCATTGAATTTTCCAAAGATCTATTTATTCTGCACTACTTTCCCTTCAATCCACCAACATATTAAAACCATGAACATATCCAACGTTCCTGGCAGTTTTCTCCTCTTGTATTTATAATTCTTTATGGACAGGCTTCTACTCTCCACAATTAACCTGTACCTTTTTCTTACAATCAAATACTAGTTTAATCTTTCAGAAATTTAATGTGAACAAAAAAGATTAGAAATTTGGTTTCTTTACTTAGTATAATTTATCTTGGACAGAAGCATGTTGAGAGTATCAATACCTTATTTGTTCCTCTACATAAATGGTATTCTGGTGAATGAATAACTTATTTATATTTATTCATTGAGAAAGTATGTGTGTTAATTATAACACGATTAGACTGCCTTTATGTATGAAGTTCCTATTCTTGTTAATGTGGGGACATGCTAGTTTGGCTTACTCTGACTGTCCTTTAGTAATTGTCATATGACACCTGCCTTGTGGCACTTGCCTATGACTATATTGAAGAATTTTGACCTCTTCATTTTCAAGCATATTTTTCTTTTGTTTTATGACTTTTATTAGATGAATATCACACAATATAAAATTTTGGATGCAAAATTATATCATTTTCCGATGTTTCTGCCTTTGTTTATTAAGGCAGAAGGAGACAAAGACACTTAAATCAATAACAGAAATTTGTGATCTTATAGTCTAGGAAATGTTCCCTCTGATTTTGTTGTACATACATTATCTTCACATTGAGCTGCATTATCTTCTGACCAGGATAATGTATTTCACATTAAATCTCATTTACCGGAACAGTTTTCAACCAGTTTCTGTCACTATTAATTTTTCATTTCAATTTCTCCAGCTTGATAACACCTTCAGATGCCTCTGCCTCAGTGATCAGAATCCTATCCCTTCTCTTTTCAGTTTGGCAGCCATCCCAGGTTCAAGACGCTGTGGGTTTCAGTTATATCTAATCATTTGTTGATTGATCGATGCCTAACAAGAACACTCAAAGTTCTTTCATTTTTATTTTTTTCACTGCTGAGCCATGGTAAACAAATAAACAACAAAGCAGCACATTTCCCCTAAAACAGAAATTTTTCTTAGGGGTAAATTGACTGAAATATAGCTTACATCTTTGATAGGGTTTCCTGTTGTTTAATGCAACACTATTATCAAAAACAACTTTGGGAGGAAGTGAAATATGCACATACTTAAAAAATATTTATATTTAACAAAGTTATGCTCTTGTGATTTATCGGTAACCAATGTACAAGCTGAAAATTTATGTGAAGTGTAAAAAATAATAAAAGTAATCATGAATTCCTTATAGTTTCAAATATTCAAAAGGAGAAAACTTAAGTACTAACCCGTCTTCAGAATACTGCTAAATATTGTTTCTAATATTGTATTAAGAAAGTATAACTGACATTCAAAACACTTACTTACATATTATCACACATAATTTAAGTTATATTCTTTCTTTTGTAAACATATATTTATTTGTAGTGTCATTCATCTATAATAAAATATGATTACATGGTTTGGTGTTTAGTACAGAATTTGTAAATTATTTTGATAGAATTGTTAATAGCAACATATTTCAAGAAGCTGCAGAAACCTCATAAATTGGTGTAAATTTCAGTAGATTCAGATGACCAGTGATTTGAAATATAATATCAAATTTAGACTGTTTTGCTCATTTCTTAGTCTTGAAGCAGTTTGCAATTAGCACCAGTTACATTGACTCTGGGCTGTCAATATGAAGAGAGATGATGATCCTTCTCTTTATACTTCTTCAATTGTTCTCTGCTTTAAGTGTAGGAATGATGCTACTCTGTCCTACAGAGAGGGATTTACATATTCTATCTTATAGAGACAGACAATGTACCAGAAAAGTCATGGCACTTGAACAAAAATACTCTAATTTTCTTTAAGAAAGCCTTTTCTTCCTTTTGTTTAAGTAATCATTCCATTCTTTTGCATCTCAGATGATATCCCACTTCCAGGTAACCCCTCCACCAAACCCCACATACCCTCTCCCCACTCCGCTTTGCCTGTATGGGAGTACATCCTCACCCACCCACACTCTCACACCCCACCGCTCCAGCACCTCCCCTACTTTGGCACATCAAACCTCCACCGAGAACAAGGGCCTCCCCTATAGTTGCTGTCTGGCAAGGCCATCCTCTGTTACAAATGTATCTAGAGCCATGAATACCACCAGGTACACTCCTTGGTTGTTGGTTTAGACTCTAGGAGAACTGGGTGGTCAGGCAAGCCTATATTGTTCTTCCAGTGGGGTTGCTATCCCCCTCCACTCCTCCAGTGTGCACTAAGATTCATTTATGCTGCATATCTGAGTACTTATTCCTTTATACTTTCTACTAAGGAAGCTTATTCTAAAGGCACTTTATTGCAAGGTTTACTATAGATATATTAATGCTAATAGGAACTATTTCAATGGTATTACACATGTTTACTGTATGGATGTTAACAAAAATCTCAGTCCTTCCATTTTTAAAACTGATTTGTATATTTTAATCATCTACATAATGAAATAGATTTCATCTAGATAGAATTATTTAACAAATATATTATCCACATACTATAATTTCAACTAATTGTATTTGATTTATATTCATGTCAATTTTTTTAGATCACTAGGGTTGGTTTTGTCTGACCTCAATTGAAAGGGTTAACATTTATCATCAGTACAGTGGCATTTTCTCACATAGAACAAATATTGAGGTTGAAACTAATGTTAGAACTTCCCAGTCCTAGAGTGGGAATTGATATCATGGAGGCAAGAAATTAGCTATGCAGCTGGATCTTGGCAGCTATGCCTGCTGGTGGTCATGTGAGTGCCTGCCCCTTTGTGTGTAAATAGCTTTGAAGCCCCAGAAAAGGTGTTTTCACCACAAATGAAAATAAATCCCAGTGCCTCCTCCCACCCATGTGTCCTGATGAGGGGTTTGCTGAGTCTTCAAAACCATAATACTATCATCCCATCACTTAATACCTCCCCAGTTTCATGAAGAACACAAGAAGAAATAATCCAAAAGTTTGATCTGCTCCTTTGATATTTAGGAGAGAAAATGGAGACAGGGTATTCCATGATTATCCAACTACCTCTTAAATTATCACCAAAAATTGCTTAAAATCCATTATAAAACCCCACAAGGATATCCACCACTTACAGGCAGCCAACTCGAGTCTCTCATTGGAGTGTCTTCTTTGTAGAGCTCTTCTAAATAATCTATTTATATTGTTTGTATTCCATTACTTAATTATTTCCTTTAAGAAGACAAGAGACCTCCAAAATATTTTATTTTCTTTTTTATTAGATTATTTTATTTATTTAAATTCCAAATTTTGCCCCCCTTCCCGGTAGCCCCTCCCACAGTTCTTCACTCCCTCCTCCTTGTCCTTCGCCTCCGAGAAGTTACTCCCAACAAACCTATCCAACCACTTTCCTCAGGAACCCATCCACCACCACATCACACTCCCTCCCAGAAGCTCCCTTTCCTGGACATCAAGTCTCTACAGGATTAGGTACATCCTTTTTCACTGAAGACAGAGAAGCAGTCCTTTGCCAATTGTGTGCCTAGGGCCACAGACCAGCCTATGTATGCTCTTAGGTTGGTGACTTAGTCTCTGGGAGCTCTGAGGCATCTGGGTTAGTTTATACTGTTGATCTTTCTATGAGGTTGCGATCCCCTTCAGCTCAGAGATCCTTCTCCTACCTCTTCCATGTTGGTCCTAGACCTCATTCCAAAGGTTGGCTATAAGTATCTGCATCTTTCTGTCAGCTGCTGGTAGAGCCTCTCAGAGGACAGTCATGCTAGGCTCTTGTCTGAGGCAAAACTTGGCATTATTTATAGTGTCAGGATTTGGTGCCTGCATATGGACTGGTCACTGGATGACCTTTCCTTCAGTCTCTGCTCCATGTTTGCCCTGTATTTCCTTCAGAAGAACAAATTTTCCACTATGTCCTTATTCATTTAGTAGAAGAGCAGCCTTATTTGTAATAGCCAGAAGCTGGAAATAAACCAGGTATCCCTCAACCAAAGAATGGATACAGAAAATGTGGTTCATTTACACAATGGAATACTATTCACATATTAAAAATGAGGACATCATGAATTTTTCAGGTGAATGGATGGAACCAGAGAATATCATCCTGAGCAAGGTAACTCAGACCTAAAGGCCATGCATGGCATGTGCTCAGTGATAAGTGCATATTAGCCCAAAAGTACAGAATTCCCATGGTACAACTCACAGATCATATGAAATACAACAAGTAGGAAGACCTAAATGAGAATGCTTTAATCTCAATTAGAAGGAGGAAGAAAATAATCACTTGAGGCAGAGGAAGGGGGCTGGCTGAAAGAGGGAAGGGGAAGTAGAAGGGAGTACAGGATCAAGTAGGGGGAGACAGGAAAGTACCCCAGAGGGTCAGGAGAATAAATGGAAATATACAGCTGTGGGGGTGGGGAGGTGGGGAGACCTCTAGAAAGTCTCAGATGCCTAGGATGTAAGTGGCTCTCAGAAATCAAAGAGGTTGACCACAGCTAAATTACCCAACAGAAGGGAGATACTACCTCCAATAGATAGATGTACAGGGCCCCCAGAATAGGGATGGGGTCACCCACTCATCCTGAAAATATGTTTTCTTAAGATAAGTAATTTGGAAAAAAGTGGCTCTAAGTTCTCTGTATATACATTATAGAGTAAGTATTGTCAATTGTGTTTAAAAATAGAATTTGTCCTCTATTGAACCTTTACCTGACCAAGGACCACTCCTCCCACTGATGCCCAACAAGGCCTTCCTCTGCCACATTTTTGGCTGGAACCATGTTTATCCCTTGGTTGATGATGGTTCAGTCCCTGGGTCTTGGGGTGTCTGGGTGTCATTGTTCTTCTCATGGGGCTATAAACCCATTCAGCACCTCCGGACCACCCTCCAGCTCCTCCATTGGGGACCCCATGCCCAGTCCAATAGTTTGTTGCTAGTTTCTGCCTCTGTATTTGTAAGGCTCTGGCAGGGCCCCTCCAGAGACAACCATGGCTGCTCCTTTTGGTATACACTTCTTGTATCACTGGTGACTGTTTATAGGTTGAATCCCCAGGTAGGGCAGTCTCTGGGTGGCCTTAACTTCAGTCTCTGCTCCACACATTGTCTCCCTTTTTGCTCCTGTCAGTACTATGTTCCCTTTCTCAGAGGAACCAAAGCACCCTCACTTAAGTCCTCCTTCTTGAGCTTCCTGTGCTGAGTGAATTGTAACTTGTTTATTTTGAGCTTTGGGGCTAGCATCTGCTTATTGCTGAGTGCATACCACGTACATTCTTTTATGACTGGGTTACCTCTCTCAGGATGACACTTCCTAGTTCCATCATTTGCCTAAGAATTTCATGAATTATTGTTTTTAGTAGTTGAATAGTACTCCATTGAGTATATATACCACAGTTTCTGTATTCATTCCACTGTTGAGGGAGATCTGGCTTCGTTCCAGCTTCTAGCTATTATAAATAAGACAGCTATGAACATAGTGGAGCATGTGTCCTTATTACATGCAAGAACACCTTCTGGGTATATGCTCAGGAGTGGTATAGCTGGGTCTGCAGGTAGTACTATGGCTAATTTTCTGAGGAATCGCCAAACTGATTTCCAGAGTGGTTTTACCAGCTTGCAATCCCACCAACAGTGGAGAAGTGTTCCTTTTTTTCCACATCCTCTTCAGCATCTGTTGTCCCCTGAGTTTTTCATCTTAGCCATTCTGACCAATTTAAGGTGGAATCTCATTGTTGTTTTGATTTGCATTTCCCTGATAACTAAGGATGGTGAACATTTCTTTAGGTGCTTTAGAGCCATTCGAGTTTCCTCAGTTGAAAATTCCCTGTTTAGCTCTGTACCCCATTTTTTAATAGGGTTATTTGATTCTCTGGAGACTAACTTCTTGAGTTCTTTGTATACATTGGATTTTAGCCCTGTATTGGATGTAGGGTTAGTAAAGATCTTTTCCCAATTTTTTGGTTGCCATTTTGACCTATTGATAATGTCCTTTGCCTTACAGAAACTTTGCAATTTTATGAGGTCCCATTTGTTGGTTCTTGTTCTTAGAGCATAAGCCATTGGTGTTCTGTTCAGGAACTTTCCCCTTGTGCCCATGTGTTCAAGATTTGTCCCCACTTTCTCCTCTATAAGCTTCAATGTGTCTGGTTTTATGTGCAGATCCTTAATCCACTTGGACTTGAGTTTTGTACAAGGAGATAAGAATGGGTTGATTTTCATTTTTCTGCATGCTGACCTACAGTTGATCCTGCACCATTTGTTAAAAATGCTGTCTTTTTCCCCCACTGGATGTTTTTAGCTCCTTTGTCAAATATCAAGTGACTGTATGTGTGTGGGTTCTTTTTTGGGTCTTCAATTCTATTCCATTGATCTTCCTGCCTGTCTGCATACCAATACCAAACAGTTTTTATCACTATTGCTCTGTGGTAGAGCTTGAGGTCAGGGATGGTGATTCCCCCAGAAGATCTTTTGTTGTGGAGAATAGTTTTTGCTCTCTTGTGTTTTTGTTATTCCAGATGAATTTGAGAATTGCTCTTTCTAGATCTAAGAAGAATTGATTTGGAATTTTGATGAAGATTGCATTGAATCTGTAGAATGCCTTTGGCAAGATGGCCATTTTTACTATACTGTTCCTACCAATCCATGAACATGGGAGATCTTTCTATCTTCTGAGACTTTCTTCGATTTCTTTCTTCAGAGGCTTAAAGTTCTCATCATATAGATCTCTCACTTGTTTCATTAGGGTCACACATAAGTATAAAATATTATTTGGGACTATTGTAAAAGGTATCATTTCCCCCTCAATAGAGGCCCTAACAAAGTGAAATCAAAGTGGGGGGGGGGAAGGTGGGAGTGTGTCAGGTAGAGGGGCATATAGGTGGAGACTGGGAGTGAGAGGACATGTTGGGGGTCTTTGGGGAGGGAGGAAATTGGGAAATGTTTTACCATTGGCAATGTAAATGAAGATAATATTAAATAAAAATAGAATTTGTCTTAGCTGGTTTTATATAAAACCCTTTAAATGACATTTGGTTTTGAAACTTACATACTACAAAGATTTTTATCATATGAAATATGCTTAATATTTTGTTTAATAAACATAGATAACTATGAGATAAATTTACATGAGAAAATTTGTCATCACAAAGTTTCACTCAACAAGCATTGAAATTCTAAAGATAATGTGAACAGTTTTATTCAATGTTGATTAAAATGACATGAGCCAACATGACTTTTAAAAAAACTAAATTAATTCATATATGTACTCTAATCTCAAAATTAATTAAATTTAGCCATGCTTGGTCGAAAAAAAAAACCCTCTAATTACAGCTGTAAGGAGGCAGAGATAAGAGAATCAGGGGTTTGAATTGAGCCCAAGGCACAAAGGAATCTCTCTACAGACCTGGGTGTGCTGATAAAATTAACTTGCAAAGTGTTTGTCTAGCATGTCAAAAGGCCTTACTAGACCCACAGAAAAAAGCAGTCCTAGGTTAAGTCAACATAAAAAAAAATCACATACAAATCATTGTAAAGAGTTGTTTTGTGACTTTTGGAGTTAAATATAGCTAAGTTCAGTATCTTATCTATCTTCCTGATCAATGTTGGACAATACATTTCCCCCCAAAGTTCTAAGGAATCAAGTACAACATTTAGAGTATTTTAGAGAACATATTTTAAAAAGAATTTCCAAGAAAATATTGGTACACATTCATGACATCTATGCGGCAAATGTTTTTGTTTGACTGACCAGATGGTTTTTCTTCTGTCAAAGTCCTGAATGTTTACTTACAGTTTGGAGTCAATTTCTAGTGTTTGTCTTCAAAACTTAATTGGAAAAGAAGGGTAAAAGAATTTACAAGTCAGTACTTCTGCGTTTGAATGCTCTGTCGAAACAGGACACAGCTATGTGAACAGGCTGATCTAGATGCCTTTAATTTTACCATCTTGAATTATAATTTTTCTGTCTTAATTAAGAAGTTTTCTCCTGAGTTCATCAATATCATGATTGGAACAAGTATAATAATATTCAGTTAATAGACCAAAAACAAAAAAATATTGTTAACAAACATCTGAAAACAAATTAGCAATAAGGATGGGGAAATTATTGGGATATGATAACGGTAAGAAGAACCTCACTTGAGATTCTAATTTGATTATCTTACCAATGGACAGTCAAGATGCTAACCTAGTTAATCGAACTCAGTCTCAAGTTGTCTAGATACAATCAGTATGTTTTTTGTATGTTTTTTTGTTTGGAGTTTATTTGGTGTAGTATCTGTCATATAGTATTGAACCTATCTTCCTTCAAGACGTGATTTCTTTTTACACATATATATTATTAAATGACAATGTTAAAATAATAATAAGCCAGGCTTAAGATCTGAGCCTATGCAGCCTTCTACTGTGGTACTTTTCATTTCCTAATATTTTCTGGTGATCTCACAAACAAGACTATAATACTACTTACTACAAGAACATCCTAACTCCCTTAACTATTCTTGGCTAACTTTGAGCTTCATTTCTCAAGCTCTAATTGTACTCCATTCTTGGCAACCACACTATGATTTCATTTAAAGCTCTGTTACCAAGCCTTTGATCTCAAAGAGTCCTATAGTTGTCACTAAAATAGCATATGTGGCCCTTACAAAACACTTAAGTTGACTCTTAAGAAGTCAATGTTCACACACGGGTCCAAACTTTTTCCCTAATAATTATTCTTTCTAGTCAATCCCTGTGTTTAAATTCATGTTAAAGCATGTCCTCAATACAGATCAATACCTCTTGATAATGGCTTATTTTAAAGTTAATTTTTATAATCTAATCCTGGCTTCACATTAGTTGAGGTTTAAAAAAAACATTAATTTAATATTTTAGCATTTTATAGCAAATACTACAAAAGATTGACAAGGAATTAAAATATTTTCATCTCCCCTGTCAATACAAATGCTTAATTTACCACTGAGTTAAAACTTTATTTGCACAAGATCCCTTATTAATCTTAGGACTATTTATTTATTTGCTTATTAATTTAAAACTCCAGATTTTATTCCCCTTCTGGTCCACCCTCCACGTTTTCCACATCCCATAACTATTCCCTGAACCCCTGTCTCCATGAGGATGTACCCATCCCATACTCTCACCCGACTAGACCTCTAAAGTCCAGTCTGTTGAGGGTTAGGTGCATCTTCTCTGACTTAACCCAGACCTGGAAGTTCTCTGATGTATATTTGTTCTGGGCCTCATAACAGCTAGTGTGTGCTGCCGGGTTGGTGGTGCAGTATCTGAGAGATCTCAGGAGTCTAGGTTAAATGAGACTTCTGGTCTCCCTACAGGGTTGTCCTCATCCTCAGCTTCTTCCAGCTTTCCCTTAATTGAAACAGCAGCTTCTGTCCATTGGTTGGTTGCGAATATCTGCATCTGACTCTATCAGTTTCTTGTTGAGTCTTTCAGAGGGTAAGTTATGATAGTCCCATTTTGTGAGCAAGCACTCCATAGCCTCAGTAACAGTGTCAGTTCTTAGGGCCTCCCATTGAGCTGCATCCCACTTTGGGCCTGTTGCTGCACCTTTCTCTCTTCAGGCTCCTTTTCATTTCCATCCCTGCAGTTCTTTCAGAAAGGAAGAATTATGGGAAAGATTTTTGACTGTGGGATGGCAACCCCATCCCTCACTTTCTTTCTTTCTCCTGGAGGTGGGCTCTACAAGTTCCCTCTTCCCAATGTAGGTCTTTTCATCTAAGGTCCTTCTTTTTGAGTCCCAAGAGTCTATTACCTCCCAGGTCTCTGGTACATTCTGGAGAGTCCCTCCCTAAACTCCTACCTCCTGAGGTTGCCTGTTTCCATTCTTTTTCCTGGCCCTCAGGCCTTCAGTCCTTTTCCCCCACCCAATACCTGAGCATGTTCCCCTCTCAACTCCTCCTATCCCCTTTTCCTTACAGTTCCCTTCCTCTCCCCTTGTGGTTGCTTTCTTCTCCCTCTCAAGTTAGACTAAGGCATCCTCACTTGGGCCCTTCAGCTTGTTAACCTTTCTGGGTTCTGTAGACTCTATCTTGGGTATTCTGTACTTCTTCTTCCCCTCCTCCTCTTCTTCTTCTTCTTCTTCTTCTTCTTCTTCTTCTTCTTCTTCTTCTTCTTCTTCTTCTTCTTCTGTTTCTTCTTCTTCCTCTTCCTCCCCTTCCTCCCCCTTCTCCTCCTCCTCCTCCTCCTCCCCCTCCTCCTCCTCCTCCTCCTCCTCCTTCTCCTCCTCCTCCTCCTTCTTGCCAGTATCCACTTATTGGGTGCATATCAAGCATGTGCTTTTGAATCTGATTTACCTCACTCACAATAATATTTTTAGTGCCATCCATTTGATTGCAAAACTCAGTATGTCCTTGTTTTTTAATAACTGAGTAGTATTACATTGTGTAAATGAACCATATTTTCTGTATTCGTTCTTCTGTTATAGGTTGTTTCCAACATCTGGCTATCATAAACAAGGCTTCTATGAACATAGTGGAACATGTGTTCCTGTGTCATGGTGAGGCATCTTTGGGATATATTCCCAAGAGTGGTATTGCTGTGTCTTCAGGTAGATCTATATCCAATTTTTTATGGAAGTTTCAAATTGATTTCCAGAGTCTGAATCGTAATAGTTAGTAATTCTACCAGGAATGGAGTAGTGTTCCTCTTTCTCCATATCCTTTCTAACATGTGCTGTCACCTGAGGTTTTGATCTTAGCAATTCTGATTTGTGTAAGGTAGAATCTCATGGTTGTTTTGGTTTGCATCTCTCTGATCACTAAGGATTTAGAACATATCACTAGGTGTCTTTGAGCCATACGAGGTTTCCTCTGTTGTGAATACTTGGTTTAATTCTATAAGTGATGACGTTGTTGACCCCTTCCAGCTTTCCTTCTTTTTTTAAACTTTTTTTCACTTCTTTCAAAAAATATATATTTTGTGTATGTGAGTACACTTCTGCTCTCTTTAGACACACCCAAAGAGATTCTGCTACAGATGGTTGTGAGCTACCATGTGGCTGATGAGAATTCAACTCAATACCTCTGGAAAAGCAATCAGTGTTCTTAATCATTCACCTGCCTTTCAGGCCCCTCCCTTTTTGACCTATATTCTTTTAAATTTATTAATCATGAAAGACTGAAATGGTACCTCAGCCAATGGGGAAACAGTACAGCCATCATCTCCATTAGAATAAAAATCAAGAGGAGTTCCTGTCTCCTTGTGCCTATGGACCTATGAACCTAATGTTTGTTCTGGAACAAAGCATTTGCATTAACAATTGTAATGCCAAACTGATTTCTACTAAGATTATTATTTGATTCTCACAGACTCTACAGAAGGTAGTGTAGTGCTGACTTCATCCCAGGAATCTTGAGTGCATTTATTCACAGTGGAACTCTCAAAATCACAGTCAATGCTCACTGATTGATGAAATTTTAACATTTTCAGTACTTATCATGTTGACAATTTTTATCAGTACATTCCATCCTTACAAAATATTTTTGCTCAGTTATTAGAAGTAAATGCACATTTGTTAGTTTCCCATTTGTATATGTTCATGATTTAGCCTGTAAAATTTATTTACCTTACCTTCCTCCAAAAGCAGCAAATATTATAAATGCTTGCAAGTAAATGAATAGAAGTGTGAAAGAATTATTGGATGGGATAAATGGGCATAATAGAGAGGCAAATATGATTAAGGTGTGTTTTATATAAAACATACATATGTTGTGAATTGAAACTCATTTTGTAAAATTCATTTATGAACTGTTTTTAAGGACAGGTTGTTTGATTAAACATAGCGATGGAAGCATTGGATAAGTTCAGTACTGAGATATAAAATAAAAAAAAAATTCCTTCTTCATTGTACCCGTTCTTTTCTTTTTTAATTCAGCAAATGAAAGAAGCCATGAAATGCTTGTCTTTCTGAATCTGGGTCATTTTGTCCAAAAGAATGTCTTTACTTTGCGAAAACTACTATTCATCTTGCAGTAATTCTTTTTTTTTTAATTTTATTCGATATATTTTTTATTTACATTTCAAATGATTTCCCCTTTTCTGGTTCCCCACTCCCCGAAAGTCACATACTTCCCGCCCTCTGTTTTCCCACCCATCCCTTCCCACTTCCCTGTTCTGGTTTTGCCTTATACTGCTACACTGGGTCTTTCCAGAACCAGGGGCCACTCCTCCGTTCTTCTTGTACCTCATTTGAAGTGTGGATTTTGTTTTGTATATTCCAGTTTTCCAAGCTAATATCCACTTATTAGTGAGTGCATACCATGATTGATATTTTGAGACTGGGTTACCTCACTTAGTATGATGTTCTCCAGCTCCATCAATTTGCCTAAGAATTTCATTAATTCATTGTTTCTAATGGCTGAATAGTACTCCATTGTGTAGATATACCACATTTTTTGCATCCATTCTTCTGTTGAGGGATACACCCTTCACAATAGCCACAAATAGTATAAAGTACCATGGGTGACTCTTACCAAACATGTGAAAGATCTATATGACAAGAACTTCAAGACTCTGAAGAAGGAAATAGAGGAAGACCTCAAAAAATGGAAAAACCTCCCATGCTCATGGATCGGCAGGATTAATATAGTTAAAATGGCCATTTTGCCAAAAGCAATATACAGATTCAACGCAATACCCATCAAAATCCCAACTCATTTCTTCATAGAGTTAGAAAGAGCAATTCTCAAATTCATCTGGAATAACAAAAAACCCAGGATAGCTAAAATTATTCTCAACAACAAAAGAAATTCTGGGGGAATCAGTATCCCTGACCTCAAGCAATATTACCGAGAAATAGTGTTAAAAACTGCATGGTGTTGGTACAGTGACAGGCAGGCGGATCAATGGAACAGGATTGAAGATCCAGAAATGAACCCACACACCTATGGCCACTTGATCCTGGACAAAGGGGCTGAAAACATCCAATGGAAAAAAGATAGCCTTTTCAAAAAATGGTGCTGGTTCAACTGGAGGTCAGCATGCAGAAGAATGCGAATTGATCCATCCTTGTCTCCTTGTACTAAGTTCAACTCCAAATGGATCAAGGACCTCCACATAAAGCCAGACACTCTGAAGCTAATAGAAAAGAAACTGGGGAAGACCCTTGAGGACATCGGTTCAGGGGGAAAGTTCCTGAACAGAACACCAATAGCTTATGCTCTAAGATCAAGAATTGACCAATGGGACCTCATAAAATTACAATGTTTCTGTAAAGCAAAGGACACCATCAAAAGGACAAACCGGCAACCAACAAATTGGGAAAAGATCTTCACCAACCCTACATCAGATAGAGGGCTAATATCCAATATATACAAAGAACTCAAGAAGTTAGAAACCACGAACTCAGAAAACCAAATAACCCTATTAAAAAATGGGGTACAGAGTTAAACAAAGAATTCTCACCTGAAGAACTTCGGATGGTGGAGAAACATCTTTAAAAATGCTCAACTTCACTAGTCATCAGGGAAATGCAAATCAAAACAACCCTGAGATTTCACCTTACACCAGTCAGAATGGCTAAGATTAAAAACTCAGGAGACAGCAGATGTTGGCGAAGATGTGGAGAAAGAGGAACACTCCTCCACTGCTGGTGGGGTTGCAAATTTGTACAACCACTCTGGAAATCAGTCTGGCAGTCCCTCAGAAAACTGGGCATGTCACTTCGAAAGATCCTGCTATACCACTCCTGGGCATATACCCAGAGGATTCCCCAGCATGTAATAAGGATACACGTTCCACTATGTTCATAGCAGCCCTATTTATAATAGCCAGAAGCTGGAAAGTAATTCTTTTTGACAAGCAAGTTTAATTTGTTTGCTAATTTGTTGTTCAGATAATTAGGATTTTCTGTTGTTTTGCTTGTTTTAGTGTGAATGTGCACTGGACTGGGGTGGAGAGAAAAAAGTATAGCCAGAGCAGAGAGTGCAATATATTATCTTAAATAACACACCCAGGAACAGCTTCAGAGAACTGGTTCAGTTTACTAGAGGGTATTTATGCATTTGGGGAGATGTCTTTCTGGGGGCAAAGATTGTGTGGCCTTGCATAATTGTTCAGGGCAGTAGTGTTGGAAGATGCTTCATCTGCATACCCAGGAGCCCTAAGGTGTAAGCAAGGAGTCACCTTGGGAAGTCAGCAAGGAGTGAAGCCTGATAAGTGTCAAGGTAAGAAATTCCCTCTAGGGATGGTCGTAGATGAGTGGACTTTATGGTGAGGAATTGGGAGGAGGGGAGATAGACAACTCCTGCCATCCTCATCTGAGGCATGTATGTCTGAAGCTGCTATAGGCCCTTCTGCCTGGGCCCTGACCTTTCCTAGTCCTTTACAGTCCAGTCGTGTGTGTGTGTGTGTGTGTGTGTGTGTGTGTGTGTGTGTGTATGTGTGTGTGTTTGTGTGTGTGTATGTGTGTGTGTGTGTGTGTGTATCTTAGTTAGGATTTCCATTGCTGTAGAGAGACCATGATCAAGGCAACTCTTATAAAGGACAACATTTAATTGGGGCTGGTTGAGGTTCTGAGGTTCATTTCATTATCATCATGGTGGAAAGCATCGCAGTGTCTACGCAGTTCTGTCTATGTATTAACTTCATAAATAGAGTTTCTGTCAAATTCTGGAGTGTAACCAAGAATGGGGGCAGTGGCCTACACTGTTTAGGAAAGTCTCTGAGACCACAATACCCAACAACTCTGAAACCAGTAATTCATTTCTACCTCTGCACTTAGCTTATGTATAACTCTTAGGGAATATTTTGCTCTGTTTTATGGTAACTCCATTTAAAATATCTCAATATGCATATATATATATATATATATATATATATATATATATATATATATATATACTTATTTTAGGAGTTTTTTTTAATTTTTCCTTCCTAATATTTCCTCCTTTCCCTGACCCTTCTATCCCTCAACCCATTAATTCTTCCCTGTGCTGCTATTCTCTGTTAAGTCTTTATACCCCAATGCTCTCTATTCTCTCCCTCAAAATCCATCCCCTGAGTGATGCCTTACTCATCTCCTAACATCAGTGAGGAGATGCCAAGCAGGACACATATATCTAAAGAAATAAAACTAAGTTTGCCAAAATTGAAAAAAATGTGATTTTTGTCTTTCTAGTCTCTGTTTTCTGACACATAATGTTTGTTTTCCCCTCCATCCATTTAGCTGAGAACTTCAGACTTTGTCAAAACAACATTCCACCTTGTAAATGCACCGTCTTTTCATTATCATTTAGCAGTTGATAAGCATCTAAGCTATTTCCATCTTCTGACTGTTGTGAATGGTGCACACCTAATATGGGTAAGTAGTTATGTCTGGAGAAATAGGATACAGAGTCCTTTGTGTATGTGCCTAAGATTGGTATAGGCGGATCATGTGGTAGGTCTCTATTTTACACACCTGGCAGTTTACTTTTGATTTTCAATGAAAAGTATCTTGGGCATCATTTCATGTGTTTACTAACAACTGTGTTTGTTTTGTGGGTAAACATACATCTGTCCAAGTCCCTTACTCATATTAGCATATACATGTCTTTTATTCTTTTTAAAATATAGAATAGTAAATGACAACATTCTTTCTTTCATCTTTCATCTTATTCTTTCATTTCTTTCAGTTTAATCCCTTTGTCTGATCTGGTATTTTGTTGGACATATGTGCTTCTTGAGTGACAGGAGAGCCTCATGTCCCCACCATAATGGAAAGCATCCCCTTTGGACCTGTATCCTAAAACAGACACTTACATCCCTAACTCTTTTTGTCAGAGTATTTGATCACAATATAATAGCACCTTGAAGGGCCCAACATCAGAGACCCTACTGTTGCTAATGTTAGAATCCTAAAGAGTCAACTGCAGGACAAGAAGGCCCTGCATTTTTCAATGTAGATGCTCAGAACAAAACTACTGTCATTAAAATGCACTGAGAGAACTACGGAATGCATTCTCCCATTATTGTACAAATGCCGTAGATTCTAGTTATTCTTGGAAATGCTTAGATTTCCACAAATGAACACTCTTCTATTCAGTGTACATGCTTAGAGAAATGCTTTTAGTGATTATCCATTTATCATATTCTGTAGTTAAAACATGGTTCTGCTGTTACTCAACAAGGTGGAGACTTGTTTCATCATTTCTGAACTTACACTTTAACAAACTCATTTTGACATGCATTCTTTTTTTCCCTACCTGTAGTGTTTCTGGGAGAATCCTTACTTGTGTATTTATAAAATGCTATTTGCTATCATGATTTTTCATGCAGAATTATAGATTAGAGAATGATGAAGCCTGCTCATTGCAACTAAATGCAACACATTATAACTCAAGGTGATAGCAGTTAGACTACCTGATTCATTGATTGCACTATGTGCTGAATAAAACAGATACCCAGAAAGAAAAGGGAATCATAATCTTGTATACTTAGTTGCAATTCTTGTCAGTAATTTATCTGAAGAAACACAAGATTGAATTTGATATTTCTTCAGAAGGTAAAATGTATGCCTCAAATCTAAGGAAATCATGCTCATATGGATATGAATTGTATTTGTAGTATTCATGATAAACTGACATTGAAATTGTAGCTATTACAATGCTATTTCACATATGACCTATCATCCACACAAAAAATAGTTTTCTCTGTCTTTTACTGTGTGATGGTAATACAATGATTGACTATGTAGTTAGTATTTCACTTAGTGTTTAAACAACCTCAGAAGAGATATAGTCAGGGAAAGGCTTCAAGGGACAAGGCATAGTGTTCTTTAGTGAAGTAGACATTGGCTTCACTCACAAAAGCAACAACACACCCATGTGAACCCATGTAAATGCAGACAATGATATTTAAACACTCTCATCAAACACATGCACACACAAACATACACAAACACACACAAACACACACAGAGAAAGAGAGAGAGGTAAAAAAGGGAGGGAGTTCAATAAAAAGCATTATAGGTGTATTAAATTATGAATGGATTTCATTTTTAAAAAAGAATGAATAGAGTTCATTGCATGAAGGAATGAGCTACATTTCAATTAAATTAAAGTGGCTTGTGAGACAATGTGACAGCCTATAATGAGATAGAAAACAAGACATTAGTGACATGGAGAAAGGGAAGTCAAGCTAGATTGCCATTATTACTATTCATATATTCTGCGAACATAAAGTTAGCTCTGTGACAAAAGCTGCTAAGTATGGCCCAGAGCTACAGAGTGCAGTCCAGAGAATCTGACCCTAGCTTTGCTGGAATTGTTTATACGAACAGTTCAGTCATGGAGAGCTTGTAAAATATTTGGAATATGGATTGGAAGGGAAATAGGTTTCCTTTATTTAATGGTGGCTATTCTTTTTTTTAAATATTTTTATTTTCTATATTCTTTGTTTACATTCCTATGATTTCCCCTTTCCTGGATCCCCTTCCCCATATGTCCCATAAACCTTCTTCTCTCCATCCATTCTCCAATCACCTCTCTCCTTTTAATATGTCCTTATATTCCCCTCCAAAGCTAGATCAATCTTTTCCAGGATCAGGACCCTCTCCATACTTCTTCATGGGAGTCATTTTTTATGCAATTTGTGTCTTGGGTATTCAGGGCTTCTGGGCTAATTAATATCCACTTATCAGAGATTGCATTCCATGTGTATTCTTTTGTGATTGGGTTACCTCACCTAGGATGATATTTTCCAGATCAAACCATTTGTGTAAAAATTTTGTGAATTCATTGTTTCTAATTGCTAAGTAGTATTGTGTAAATATACCACATTTTCTGTATCCATTCCTCCTTTGAGAGGCATCTGGGTTTTTTCCAGTTTCTGGCTATTATAAATAAGGCTGCTATGAACATAATGGAGCATGTGTCTTTATTGCATGCTGGGGAATCCTTTGGGTATATGCCCAGGAGAGGTATAGCAGGATCCTCTGGAAGTGTCATGTCCAGTTTTCTGAGGAACCACCAGACGGATTTCCCAAGTGGTTGTACCATCTTACAGCCCCACCAGCAGTGGAGGAGTGTTCCTCTTTCTCCACATCCTCGACAACACCTGTTGTCACCTGAGTTTTTGATCTTAGCCATTGTGACTGGTGTAAGGTGAAATCTCAGGGTTGTTTTGATTTGCATTTCCCTAATGACTAATGATGTTGAGCACTTCTTAAGGTGCCTCTGAATTTCTTCAGGTGAAAAATCTTTGTTTAGATCTGTACCCCATTTTTTAATAGGGTTATTTGGTTCCCTGGGGTCTAACTTTTTGAGTTCTTTGTATATATTGGATATTAGCCCTCTATCAGATGTAGGGTTGGTGAATATGCTTTCCCAATTTGATGGTTCATTTTGTCCTTTTAACCATGTCCTTTGCCTTACAGAAATTTTGCAATTTTATGAGGTCCCATTTGTCAATTCTTGATCTTAGAGAATAAGCTATTGGTGATCTGTTCAGGAACTTTTCCCCTGTGCCCATGTTCTCAAGGGTCTTCCCCAGTTTCTTTTCTATTAGTTTCAGTGTGTCTGGTTTTACATGGAGGTCCTTGATCCACTTGGAGTGAAGTTTAGTACATGGAGATAAGAATGGATCAATTCACATTCTTCTGCATGCTGACCTCCAATTGAACCAGCACCATTTGTTGAAAAGGCTATCTTTTTTCGACTGGATGTTTTCAGCTCCTTTGTCAAAGATCAAGTGACCATAGGTGTGTGGATTCATTTCTGGATCTTCAATTCTATTCCATTGGTCCACTTGTCTGTCACTGTGCCAATACCATGCAGTTTTTACCACTATTGCTCTGTAGTATTGCTTGAAGTCAGAGATACTGATTCCCCCAGAATTTCTTTTGTTGTTGAGTATAGTTTTAGCTCTCCTGGGTTTTTTGTTATTCCAGATGAATTTGAGAATTGCTTTTTCTAATTCTGTGAACTGAGTTGGGATTTTGATAGGGATTGCATTGAATCTGTAGATTGCTTTTGGCAAGATGGCCATTTTAACTATATTAATCCTGCCGATCCACAAGCATGGCAGATTTTTCCATTTTCTGAGGTCTTCTTCGATTTTCTTCTTCAGAGACCTGAAGTTATTGTCTTATAGATCTTTCACTTGTTTGGTTAGTCACACCAAGATACTTTATTTTGTTTGTGGCTATTGTGAAGGGTGTCATTTCCCTAACTTCCTTCTCAGGCTGCTAATCCTTTGAGAATAGGAAAGCAACTGATTTGCTTGAGTTGATTTTATAACCACCCACTTTGCTGAAGTTGTTTTATCAGCTGTAAGAGTTCTCTGGTGGAGGTTTTCGGGTCACTTAAATAGACTATCCTGTCATCTGCAAATAGTGATAATTTGACTTCTTCCTTTCCAATTTGTATCCCTTTGACCTCCTTATGTTATCTAATTGCTCTAGCTAGAACTTCAAGTACTATATTGAAAAGATATGGAGAGAGAGGACAGCCTTGTCTAGTCCCTGATTTTAGAGGGATTGCTTCAAGTTTCTCTCCATTTAGTTTGATGTTGGCTACCAGTTTGCTGTATATTGCTTTAACGATGTTTAGATATAGGCCTTGAATTCCTGTTCTTTCCAAGACTTTTAGCATGAAAGGATGCTGAATTTTGTCAAATGCTTTTTCTGCATCTAATGAGATGATCATATGGTTTTATTCTTTGAGTTTGTTTATGTAGTGGATAGCATTGATGGATTTCCTTATATTGAACCATCCATGCATCCCTGGGATGAAGCCTACTTGTTCATGTTGGATGATCGTTTTGATGTGTTCTTGGAATTGGTTGGCAAGAATTTTATTAAGTATTTTTGCATCAATATTCATAAGAGAAATTGGTCTGAAGTTCTCTTTCTTTGTTGGATCTTTGTGTGGTTTTGGTATCAGTGTAATTGTGGCTTCATAGAACGAGTTGAGTAGAGTTCCTTCTGTTTCTATTTTGTGGAATAGTTTGAAGAGTATTGGTGTTAGGTCTTCTATGAAGGTCTGATAGAATTCTGCACTGAAGCCATCTTGTCCCGTGCTTTTTTGGTTGGGAGACTTTCCATGACCCTTTTTATTTCTTTGGGTGTTATGTGACTGTTTAGATGATCTATTTGATCCTGATTTAGTTTTGGTGTAGGATATCTGTCTAGGAAACTGTCCATTTCCTCTAGATTCTCCAGTTGTGTTGAGTATAGACTTTTGTAGTAGGATCTAATGATTTTTTGAATTTCCTCAGTTTCTGTTAATATATCTCCCTTTTCATTTCTAAGTTTGTTAATCTGTATACTGTCTGTGTGCCCTTTGTTTAGTCTGCCTAAGGGTTTATCTATTGAGTCAATTTTCTCAAAGAACCAGCTCCTGGTTTTGTTGATTCTTTGTATGGTTCTCTTTGTTTCTACTTGATTGATTTTGGCCCTGAGTTTGATGATTTCCTGCCTTCTACTCTTCCTGGGTGAAATAGCTTCTTTTTGTTCCAGGGCTCTCAGGCTGTTAGTGTATGCTGTCTCCATTTTCTTTTCGGAGGCACTCAGGGCTATGAGTTTTCCTCTTAGCACTGTTTTCATTGTGTCCATAGATGCAAATATCAACAACATAATACAAGAGATAGAAGAAAGAATCTCAGATGCTGAAGATACCATAGAAACCATGAACTCAACAGTAAACAGCAAAATGCAAAAAGCTTGTAACCCAAAACATCCAGGAAATCCAGCACACAATGAGAAGACCAAACCTAAGGAGTATAGGCATAGATGAGAGTGAAGATTTTCAACTTAAAGGGCCAGCAAATATCTTCAATAAAATTATGGAAGAAAACTTCCTTAACCTAAAGAGAGAGATGCCCATGAATATACAAGAAGTCTACATAACTCTAAACAGACTGGACCAGAACAGAAATACTTCCTGTCACATAATAATCAAAACACCAAATGTTTTAAACAAAGAAAGAATATCAAGGGCAGTAAGAGAAAAAGGCCAAGTAACATATAAAGGATGACTTATCAGAATCACAGCAGACTTTTCATCTGGGACTATGAAGGCTAGAAGATCCTGGGCTGATCTCATGCAGACTCTAAGAGAACACAAATGCCAGCCAAAACTACTATACCCAGCAAAACTCTCAATCACCATAGATGGAGAAAATAAGATATTCCAAGACAAAACCAAGTTTACCCAATATCTATCCACAAACCCAGCCCTACAAAGGATAATAGGAGGAAAACAGCAATACAAGGAGGGAAATTTCACCCTGGAAAAAGCAAGATAGTAACCTTCTTTCATCAAACCCAAAAGAAGTTAACCATCAAATTTAAAAAATAACATCAAAATGACATGTAGTAATAATCACTATTCCTTATTATTTCTTAACATCAATGGACTCAATGCCCTAATAAAAAGACATAGGCTAGCCGACTGGATATGTAAACAGGACCCTAAATTTTGCTGCATACAGGAAACACACCTCAGGGTCAAAGACAACCACTACCTTAGAGTAAAAGGATGGAAGACAATTTTACAAACAAATGGTCTCAGGAAACATGCTGGAGTAGCCATTCTAATATCAGATAAAATTGACTTTTAACCCAAAGTCATCAAAAGAGACTCTGAGGGACACTTCTTGCTGGTCAAAGGAAAAATACAACAAGAAGAATTCTCAATCCTGAACATCTGTGCTCAAATGCAAGGGCACCCTCATTCATAAAACAAACTTTATTAAAGCTCAAAGCACACATTGCACCTAACACAATAATTGTGGATGGCTTCAACACTACACTTTCCTCAATGGACTGATCAGGAATACAGAAACCGAACAGGGACACAATGAAACTAATTGAAGCTTTGGACGAATTAGATTTAACACACACACACACACACACACACACACACACACACACACACATATGTATATATATATATATATATATATACATATATATATATATATATATATAACATTCTATCCTAAAGCAAAAGAATATACCTTTTTCTCAGCACCTCATGTTACCTTCTCAAAAATCGACCATATAATTGGTCACAAGACAGACCTCAACAAATATAAGAAGATTGAACTAATCCTGTGCCTCCTATCAGATCACTATGGAGTAAAAGTGGTCTTCAATAGCAACAAAAACAACAGAAAACCCACATACACATGGAAACTGAACAATATTCTATTCAATGATACCTTGGTCAAGCAAGAAATAAAGAAAGAAATTAAAGACTTTTTAAAACTTAAATGAAAATGAACATACAACATACCCAAATCTATGAGACACAATGAAAGCAGTACTAAGAGGCTATTCTTTTTAATAAGTGAGACTTTCCCATGGCTTCCTGATTTTAATAATGGTAATGAGATATAACATAATATTTGTTCTGATATCCGAGTATTTGGCCAGAAAATCTGCTTAGACCTTGCAACCCCCTCACATTTTCCTGGGGTAGCCCTGTGTTGTGTTCCTCAAACATTGTATTATTGAAAGATTATCATGTTTCCAATGAAGTCTCCCGATTACTTATGGTATAGTACAATGAAAACAGTACTAAGAGGCTATTCTTTTTAATAAGTGAAACTTTCCCGTGGCTTCCTGATTTTAATAATGGTAATGAGATATAACATAGTATCTGTTCTGATATCTGAGTAATGGCGATTCCATCTTAATTGCCATTTTTAAGCTCCTATTCCTACATTAATTCCTTGACCTGCACAGCTGAGCTACAGTCAGTTGTAATATAAAGCCTGAGAGCAACATGCCAAGCATTCACTTGTGATATAAACATAGTCAAGTATTATATATTCATGTGCAACTAAATTTAGCATTAATAAAATATTCACATAATACACTGGTGATTAAATTATACATTAATATATTTTAACAGAGACTTTAACTTAACATTGAATATTTAAAGTTAAATATAATGTTTTAAAATCCTTAGACTTTTTTCAGCATCTACAGGGAATCTTATACACCTGGAAATGCTTCTGGAGACACCTAAATGGAGGAGAAGTGCACATCTGGAAAATCTGGGTATTTACTTTGCTGCCTTAGTCACACTATGTTGAATACCTAGAGTCTAAGGCCAGCACAGTGGCACCATATGCATTGAGGGTATGGCTATGAAATGAGAATAACGTGAGTTGAGCAGTTAATGTGCTTAGGAATGCTGGCAAGTAGACTGATCAATATCCATGTGACAGCATTATCTTACAGGTTTTCTGTCATTTCTGTGTCCCCACATACCACAAATGACAGGTATTTATAAAGAAGCTTGATTTACTAAACCAATTCATTTTGGTTCATTGTTAACCATTCATATAAATACATGCAAAAATTCTGAAAGCCTTCATGAGAAAAGGAAGACACTATATTCTTGTACATTCCAGTGGACATGCTTCTTTGCCTCACACATTTGAAATAGTGAGGCTGACTGTTCAGCAGTGATAATTAGGCAGCCTTGAAAGCTAATACACTTAGCTTTAAAATTACAATAAATATAAACTGCCATTCTCTCTATTCTTGATTCATAAAAAAATATGCCTTAAAGCCAATTGTGTGTAGACTGTTGATAGTAAAATATACAATATGTTTAAATCTTAAATAAGTGTATCAGTCACTCAATTTGTCCAGATATACAAAGGGAGGAGGAAATAAAAACTGAAGATTAGAGATTTTTAAGAACTCCCCAACGTTGATTATATTCATTATATAAGCAATCTTTATAAATGGGATTCCCAAAATTGATTTGGCAGGAAAGAATCATCCACAAATCAGTAATGAACTTCAATCAATGAACCCATCTGAGGCATACTTACTAGTCCAAGCTGATATTTATTTTCTTCTCAGTCATCTTTAGGTCTCAGTGGTTAAACCACTTACTCTGTGACACCTCAACCTCTAAAGCAGCAACTTCCTGCTGTCACGAGCAGGGATGAGCAAAGGAAGCTCATTGTAGTGAAATGCTCCATAAATTCTGTTTGATGTTGATTCCTATTACACACAGAACTCAAAATGCTTGGACAAGGCAAGTGATAGTGAGTCCTAAGGAGTCCATTGAACAAATTCCATCGTATCTTCAGCTATAGAACAGAATATATACAATGGAAAGAGGAAAGTATCTGCAATAAATGTTGCTGATCTAACTGACTGTTGATATGTAGAAAAAATGAAAAGAGATCTATATTTGTCACCTTGCACAAAGCTTAAGTTCAAGTGGATCAAGGACCTCAACATAAAATCAGATACATTGAATCTAATAGAAAAGAAAGAGGAAAAGAGGCTTGAACTCATTGGCACAGGGGTAAAGTTTCTAAACAGAACTCCAATGGCAGACAATCTAAGACCAAGAATTGACAAATGGGACCTCATGAAACTGGAAAGCTTCTGTAAGGCAAAAGTCATAGCCAGTAAGACAAATTGCCCACCAACAGATTGGGAAAAAAATCTTCACTAACCCCACGTTAGACAAGGAGATGATATCCAAAATATATAAGGAACTCAAGAAGCTAACCACCCAGAAAACCAAACAACCCAATCAAAAAAATGGGGTATAGAACTAAACAGAGAATTCACAACAGGAATCTTGAATTGCTGAGAAACACGTAAAGTAATGTTCAAAGTCCTTAGTGATCAGAGAAATGAAGATCAAAACCACCCTGAGAATTCACATTATGCAAATCAGAATGGCCAAGATCAAAACCTCAAGTGACAGCACATGTTAGCAAGGATGTGGAGAAAGAGAAACACTCCTCCATTCCTGGTGTGATTACAATCTAGTGCATTCACTCTGCAAATTAATCGGGAGGTTCCCCAGAAATTTGGAAATAGATCTACCTGAAGACCCAGAAATACCAATCTTGGGAATACACTCAAAAGATTCCCTACCATGCCACAGGGACACATGTTCCACTATGTTCATAGCAGCCTTGTTTGTGATAGCCAGAATTTGGAAACCCAGATATCCCACAATCTAAGAATTGATATAGAAAATGTGGTTTATTTACACAATAGAATACTACTCAGGTATTAAGGAGGATATCCTATGTTTTGTAGGCAAGTGGATGGAGCTAGAAACTATTATTCTGAGTGAGGTTGTCTCCTCCCCCCCTGCAACTAAGTTGGCTGGCGAGCACCCAACTCTTCCGATGGCTACCTCCGGCCTTTGTTCTGTGAACAATAAGGCTCCACACCTCGGCTATCGACACCGCCCCCCCCCCCAAGCCGGCATTTACCTGAGCCGCCAGGCTGAAGGCAGACGACCCGCTGAGACTTGGAGCCAGAGAATTCACAGCACCGCCTTTGAAGCTACCAACTTCTGGGGGGTTGGCCGATCCCCCAAATGACTATATAACCTGTCTTAAATTTATTAAAACCAGTCTTGACCGGAATCCCCGCCTTGACTCAAATCTCTTTTGTCTCTGTCCCTGTTACCCCCAAAATTCTCTCAACAGGTAACCCGGTTCACATGTAGCTGCTGGCGGCTACATGAGGTAACTCAAACGCAAAAGGACATGCATGGTATGTACTCATTAATAAGTGAATATTAGCCAAAAAAGAGAGAGAGAAAAAAAAAGTACAGAACACCCAAGATAGAATACACAGAACTAAAAAAAAAAATTCAACAAGCTGAAGGGCACAAGTGAAGATGCCTTAGTTGCACTTGGGAGGGAGAAGAAAACAACAAGGGGGGGGGGGTGAAGGAAGCCACCTGGAAGAGACAGGAGATGGGGAAAGAGGGGAACATGATCTGGTATTGGGTGGGGGGGAAAGGACTGAAGCCCTAAGGGCTAGCAGAAAGAATGTAAACAGACAACCTTGGGAGGTGTGGGGGAAGCTCCAGAATGTACCAGAGACCTGGGAGGTAAAAGGCTCTCACGGCTCAATGGGAGGGACCTTAGATGAATTGTCCTACTTTGGGAAGAGAGAAGTTACAGAGCCCACCTCCAGAAGAAATGCAGGGCATCAAGTGAGGGATGAGAGGCCATCCCACAGTCACAACTCTGACCCATAATTGTTCCTATCTGAATGAACTGCAGGGATGGAAACAGAGAGGAGCCTGAGGAAAAGAAGGTCCAGCAACAGGCCCAAAGTGGGATCCAGCTCTAGGGGAAGCCCTAAGACCTGACACTATTGTGAGGCTATTTTGTGAGGCTATTGAGGACGCATTAAAGGGACCTATCATGACTGCCCTCTGAAAGACCCAACAAGCAGCTGAAAGAGTCAGATGCAGATATTTGCACCCAACCAGTTGAAAGACTCCTGTGGTTGAATTATGGGAAAGCTGGAAGAAGCTGAAGAGGAGGGCAACCCTGTAGGAGGACCAGCAGTTTCAATTTACCTGGGCCCGTGAGATCTCTCAGACATTGGAACACCAACCAGGTAGCGTACACCAGCTGATATGAGGCCCCCAACACATATACAGGAAAGGTCTGCCAGTCTGGGTTTAGTAAGAGAAGATAGACTTAACCCCCAAGAGACTGGAGGCCTGGGAGTTGAGAGGTCTGATGTGGTGGGGTGTTGGGCTGGGGACATTCTTATGGAGACAGGGGTGTGGGGATTAAGTATGGGATGTGGAACAGTTGGATGGTGAATCAGAGAGGAATATAATCTGGAGTTTGAAAGAAAAGAAAAAGAAAGAAAGAAAGAAAGAAAGAAAGAAAGAAAGAAAGAAAGAAAGAAAGAAAGAAAGAAAGAAAGAAAGAAAGAAAGAAAGAAGAAAGAAAAAAGAAAGAGAGAAAGAGAGACAGAGAGAAAGAGAGACAGAGAGACAGAGAGACAGAGAGACAGAGAGAGGGAGGGAGGGACGAAGGAAGAAAAGAAAAAACACAAAATGTAACAACTAATATAAAGCAAATGCATGACACTTTATCACACTACAACTTCACAAGTACTCATTGAAATTAATATATTATGCTAATAAATTACTTATATTAACAATGAATCCTCGAGAAATCCCTTAACATCTACAAACAATTTATCAATAGACCATAGGTACAATCCAAGGAGGGTTTCAGCAAACACTTCCATAAAATTTGTGTCCCAATGTTAGTATATGGAGTCTGAAAACTATTCAAAATAGCAATGGATGGATACATCATCCTGACAAAACAGTGACAACAATCACATTATTTTTAGTTTTAAAATAACCAGTGAATTCATATTCAAATTAGTTTACATATACTTTACATAGAATTCAGAGTTCCAAAAGAATACTGTGACCAGCTATTGAAATATTGATATTTAATTTAGGCTTGTATTATTAAGTAACATAAAGGCCATTCATTACACTGGCATGAACGTTAAGGAAGAAAATTATGCTGCAGTTAATCACCACTGGGGATGTTTTCCTTAGGCTTAAGCAAAGAAAAAAATGTTTGCACTTCTTCTCAACAAAGAAGCTATCTGTACAACAAAGGTACAGCTACTAGATTGGCTGTTTTTTACTATAGTTTTAATATTTAAAAGCAAGAATAGGAATTCAATGAATCCTAATTATAAGCTAGGCTCTCAATTACTTAAAGGTCATATTGTTTCATAGATCTGCCTGAAGGGAATCAAACTGTCAATAAAAAGATACTTAAAAAGAAGAAGAAAAATAACATTTTGCTGAAGTTACTGATTCATTTTACGTAAAAAGTTTGACTTCTTTTTCAATCTGACTTGAGGCTGCTTAATACTGCTTCTGACAGTCAACTGATGCCACACTGCTGCCCAGGTCCCGAGGAGCTCTGCACAACTCAACTTCTAATTTCTGGATTGAAAACCAACTGTATACGTATTTCTTTACACATATATCTTTTATCTCAAAAGGAGAGAGAAATCAATAACTTTTATAATATCTTTAAGAGTCAAAATGGGCTCTGCCAAGCAAAACAGAGCCTAACATAATTAAAACAGAACATTTGAACATGAAACTAGGAACATATGATGATCATATCCAAATCAGAAATTCAATTTCATTATAGAATACTAGTTGAAATCCAAGTTATTAAAACACAATCAATATTAAAAGCATAAAATCCATCTCACTTATAGTTTTAAGAGTATAGCATAAAACTCCCTAGTAAGTATAAGAATTTTAGTTCATGCTTTCTAAAATATATATTTATATGCATTTTAGGTGTGTGTTTTGTCTACATGAATGTAAGTCCACTATGTGTCTGCCTTATACCATTGAAGGTCACCTGAAAGCATCAAATCCACTGGCATTATACATAGCTTTAAGCCATGGTAAACAGATACCGTAACCAAAATCTCCTCTACAATCACAGCAAGTGTTTTTTACATTTAGAAACATCTTTCCACATGTCTAGCCACAAAAGTTTTACTTTTTCACATAAATTCTTTATAAAGATCATGATAATTGGTATTTGAAAAAAGAGGCATAAATAGAAAGTATTCTTATATATATATGTATATATATATAATATATATGTAATAGGTAATGTGTCATGTGTCATACATATCATATATCAATCACATATCACATATCACATATTACATATCACATAAATTTCATATCATATATCGTATATCATATATCATATATCGTAAATATCATATATCGCATATCGCATATTGCATATCGCATATTGCATATCACATATCACATATCACATATCGCATATCATATGTCATATCACATATCACATATCACATACCACATACCATATATCATATACCATATACCATATACAATATATCATATATCATATATCATGTATCATGTATCATGTATCATGCATCATGTATCATGTATCATATATAAATCATATATATATATTATTATAGAGTAGTAGTACAAGACATGCATATGTGACCCAATTACATACTTAGTTTTTTCATTGCATTCGGGAGGGTTGATATCTAAGTCTTACCATTATTAAATGGAATAATTAAGAAATAGCTGCCTTAACTGTAATATTTTGAGCATGCACGGGTCATTTTCAGTCAACCAATTTCACAGCTTCTGCTAGCTTGTGAGTACACTGGCTTTACCTAATTCAGATGTCATCTTGTAGTAGTTCTACACAAGTCTTAGTTTTTAAATTCCTTGAACCCATTCTTCAATGATGATCTGAGTCTGAGTTAATGGTTTTGCTATATGTGTCCCTTTTAGGGATAATGACTCCACAATCATATTGACTAGTGATGAGTCTCTATGTAACCATCACATGCTATAAAAAGTAGTTTCTCTCATGGGAGGTGTGAACTATGCTAATCTGTGTGAGTGCATAGTTTTTTATTTATATTTTATTTATTTACAGTTCAAATGTTATCCCCTTCAAAAGTTTTCCCTCTGAAAAATTCCTATCCCACCCCTTTCCCCACTGCTTCTATGAGTTCTTGATTAGACAGAATCCTTTCCAACTCAAAGGGAGAATATGTAGCTTAACACTGGTTTCATAGTGTGAATTGTGTAGTGTTCTTTCTGTTTGTAATTTGTGCAATAGTTTGAAGAATATTGGTCTTGTTTGAAGATCTGATATAATCCTGCACTATTTTTTTTTTTTTGGTTGAGAAAATTTTAATGACTACTTCTATTTCTTTAGGGGTTATGGGACTGTTTAGATTGTTTATCTGATCCTGATTTAACTTTGGTATTTAGCATCTGTCTAGAAAATTGTCCAATTCATCCAGATTCTCCAATCGTGTTGAGTATAGTCTTCTGTAGTAGGATCTGATGATTTTTTGAGTTTCCTCAGTTTCTGTTGTTATATCTCCCTTTTTTATTTCTGATTTTGTTAATTTGGATACTGTCTCTGTACCTTTTGGTTAGTCTGGCTAAGGGTTTATCTACCTTTTTTATTTTCTCTAGGAACCAGCTCCTTGTTTTGTTGATTCTTTGTATAGGTCTTTTTGTTTCTACTTGGTTGATTGCAGCCCTGAATTAGATTATTTCCTGCCATCTACTCCTCCTGGATGTATTTGCTTCTTCCTGTTTTTTTTTTTAAATTTGATATATTCTTTATTTGCACTTCAAATGATTTCCCCTTTTCTGGCTCCCCACTCCCCGAAAGTCACATAAGCCCCCTTCCCTCCCCCTGTTCTCCCATCCCCCCTTCCCACTTCCCTGTTCTGGTATTCCCCTATACCGCTGCACTGAGTCTTTCCAGAACCAGGGGCCACTCCTTCGTTCTTCTTGGACATCATTTAATATGTGGATTATGTCTTGGGTATTCCAAGTTTCTAGGTTAATATCTACTTATCAGTGAGTGCATACCATGATTGATCTTTTGAGACTGGGTTACCTCACTTAGTATGATGTTCTCCAGCTCCATGAATTTGTCTAAGAATTTCATGAATTCATTGTTTCTAATGGCTGAATAGTACTCCTTTGTGTAAATATACCACAGTTTTTTGTATCCATTCCTTCTTTGAGGGACACCGGGGTTCTTTCCAGCTTCTAGTTACTACAAATAGGGCTGCTAGGAACATAGTGGAGCATGTGTCCTTATTGCATGCCGGGGAATCCTCTGGGTATATGCCCAGGAGTGGTATAGCAGTGTCCTCTGGAAGTGTCATGCCCAGATTTCTGAGGAACCGCCAGACTGATTTCCTGAGTGGTTGTACCAACTTGCATTCCCACCAGCAGTGGAAGAGTGTTCCTCTTTCTCCACATCCTCGCCAACACCTGCTGACCTTAGCCATTCTGACTGAGAATAGTTTCTGAAGTGAAACCTCAGGAACTTTCAAGTGTGCTGTTAAGTTGCTAGTGTATGATCTCTCCAGTATCTTTTTTGGAGGCACTCAGAGCTTTGAGTTTTTCTCTTAACACTGCTTTCATTGTGTTCTATAAGTTTAGGTATTTTGTGCATTCATTTTCATTAATTTCTAATGTCATTAATTTCTTTCTTTATTTCTCCATTGACCAACTTAACATTGAGTAGAGCATTGTTTAGGTTCCATGTGTATGTGGGCTTTCTCTTGTTTTTGTTGCTATGGAAGACCAGCCTTAGTCTATAGTGATCTGATAGGATACATGGGATTATTTCAATCTTCATGTATCTGTTGAAACTTGTTTTGTGATCAGTTACATAGTCAGTTTTGGAGAAGGTATGATGAAGTGATACAAAGACTGTACATTCTCTTGTTAAAGGATGAAATTTTGTGTAGATATCTGTTAAATCCATTTGGTCTGTAACTTCTGTTAGTTTCACTGTGTCTCTGGTTTGTGTTTTCATCATCTGTACATTAATGAGACTGGTGTATTGAAGTCTCCAAAGTTTATTCTGTGAAGTGAAATGTGTGCTTTGAGCTTTGATAAAGTTTATTTTATGAATGTGGGTTCCTGTGCATTTGGAGCATAGATGTTCAGAATTGAGAATTTTTCTTGGTAGATTTTTACTTTAATGAGTATGAAGTGTCCTTCCTTATCCTTTCTCATAACTTTGGTTAAAAGCTAATTTTATTCAATGTTAGAATGGTTACTCTGTCTTGTTTCTTAGGACCACTTGCTTAGAAAATTGTTTTCCAGCCCTTTTCTCTAAGGTAGTGTCTGTCTTTGACACTGAGGTACATTTCTTGTATGCAGCAAAATGCTGGGTCTTGTTTATGCATCCAATCTGTTATTCTATGTCTTTTTATTGGGGGATTGAGTCCATTAATATTAAGAGATATAAAGGAATAATGATTGTTTCTTCATGTTATTTTTAATGTTGTTTTTATGTTTCTGTGGCTGACTCTCTTCTTTAGGGTTTGTGAGAACAGATTACTTTGTTGCTTTTTCTAGGGTGTAGTTTCCCTCCTTGTGTTGGTATTTCCAATTTATTATACTTTGTAGGGCTGTATTTGTGGAAAGATATTGTGTAAATTTGGTTTTGTCATGGAATATCTTGGTTTCTCCATCTATGGTAACTGAGAGATTTGCTGGGTATAGTAGTCTGGTCTGGCATTTGTATTCTCTTTGGTCTATATGAGATCTTCTAGCTTTCATAGTCTCTGGTGAGAAATCCTGTGTAATTCTGATATGTCTGCCTTTATCTGTTACTTATCTTTCTCCTTTATTGCTTTTAATATCATTTCTTTGTTTAGTACAATTGGTGTTTTGACTCTTATGTGATGCTTACTTTGCTGGCCCACTCTTTTCTATAGCCATTATCTATAGATTTGATCTTCTCATCATGTCCTGGATTTCCTGGATGTTTTGGGTCAGGAGTTTTTTGCATTTTGCATTTTCTTTGACTATTGTGTCAATGTTTTCTATGGTATGTTCTGCACCTGAGATTTTCTTTTCTATCTCTTGTATTTTGTTGGTGATGCCTTCAACTATGACTCCTGATGTCTTTCCTAGGTTTTCTATCTACAGGATTGTCTCCCTTTGTGATTTCTTCTTCTTCTTTTTCTTCTTCTTTTTTTTGTATACTTATTTTTCTTACAGTCCTAATTTTATTCATCCTTCTCCACCCTCCAACTGTTTCACATCCCATACGTCCTCCCATCCACATGACCTCTAAACTCCCTGGGCCTCCAGTCTCTTTAGGGTTAGGTGCATAATCTCTAATTGAACACAGACCTGTTCTCTATTGTATGTGTGTTGGGGACCTAATATCAGCTGGTCTATGCTGCCTGTTAGGTGGTCAGGTGTTTGAGAGATCTCAGTGGTCCAGATTAATTGAAACTGCTGGTCCCCCTACAGGGTCACCCTACTCCTAAAATTCTTTCAATCTTCAATAATTCAACAACAGGGGTCAGCCACTTCTGTTCATTGGTTGGGTGCATGTATCTGTATCTGATTCTTTCAGCTGCTCATTGGGTCTTCTGGAGTGCTCTCCTGCTAGGTCCCATATTGTGAGTGCTCTATAGCCTCAGTGATATTGTTAGACATTGGGACCTCCCATTGAGCTTGATCCCACTTTGGGCTGTCTCTGAATCTTCTTTTCCTCAGGCTCCTCTTCATGTCCATCTCTATAATTCTTTCAGACAGGAACACTTATAAGTCCGAATTGTGAACGTGGAATGCATTCCCACCCTCATTTTTGGTGATTTCTTTATTGTTTCTATTTCCAATTTTAGATCCTAGATGGTTTTGTTCAATTCCTTCACCTGTTTGTCTTTTCTTGTAATTATTTAAGAGATATTTGTATTTCCTCTTTAAGGGCTTCTAGCTGTTTACCTTTGTTCTTCTGTATTCCTTTAAGAGAGTTATTTATGTCCTTTTTAACATCCTCTATAATCATCATGAGCTATGACTTCAAATCAGAGTCTTGCTTTTGTGTTGGGGAATCCAGGGCTTGCTGTGGTGGGAGAACTGGGTTCTGATGATGCCAAATTGCCTTGGTTTCTTTTTCTTATGTAATTGTCCTTTCCTCTCACCACCTATCTGGTTAACTCTGGTGTTAGCTGGAATTGCTGTCTCTGACTGTGGCTTTTTCCCCCTGCAAGCCTGTTCGTCAGCCTGGGAGATCAGTTCTTTGATAGGAATTTGTGTGTGGAGAGCTTTAGCACTGGGTCAGCTAGAGGGTGCAGGCTGAAACCAGAAGGATCCTGTCCCTGTCTGTTCCTTTGTTCCAGTGACTCTGGGCGGGTCCCTCTTGGACCAGAAATTTGAGCAGAAGTGTTGGTCTTAACTCTACTCACAGGTATGTCTGCTCCCCAAGAAGCATTTGGGTATGGAGTCCTGTGGCACAGGATCAGTTTCAGGCAAAGAAGGAAACTGGAAGGAGTGGCTGTCTTATAAGCTTTGAGTTATGAAACAATGTTGTCACAATTTTCATCTTTAAAACAGAAGTTTTCATTCAAAGAAGCAAATGCATTTTAGTAGGTAAAGTAAAATTTTATAAATAATTAGATGAGGTAGGAACTGGGGTCACAACTTATCTACTTGTGTTCCCATTGCTGTATTACAAACTATTATTTTTTAATGATATTTTTCTGTAAAATAATTAAATATAGTTTTAGTTGGATAATATTAGAACATAAAATTTCTCATTAAATGCAATAATATAAAGGTTTCTGTCATAGATTAACTTTAATCCTATTAATTCATCAAAAACAATTTCATTACTGTAAAAACAACTTTAGTTAATTTCTAACATTTTCCAAGTCTCTTACTTATCTGTCTATTATTTTTATGCCTCCAGTTGAATCTACTATATTCGATGTAAGATACACAGCAGTAACCTGTAACACCATACCACATATTGTTTAATGCCTCATAATCTAAGGCTTAGTGTGTGCTTCTTTTTTGTCTTAGTGTGTGGTGCAATGTTCTTATCAGTCTTTTCGTACTTCATATTCAGCTAGTTTTCTTGAGTTTCTCATATATCTATTAAAATATCGCACATACAATTGGTTTCAATATATTGCAAACCAGTAGACTTATTAATGTTATTACTATTATCAACAAACACTGTTTAATCCAACATTATGATTACTAGATTGTTCTCAATACTTTCAGTACTCTAGTTATAAAGTTTTATATGAATGATAGATTCTTCATATATCATATTATATATGCATACATAGATACATAGTTAGATAAACCCTGCATTATGCATGTTTCAGTATTAGGTATTTTCAATAACATATGCATTACACTTCAGTCTAAAAGATTAAGAATATACTATTAATAGTGTAGATGAGATGAACGTTACCTGGGGCCAGACAGCATGATGGGAGCTAGCTAGCGAGTAGAAGAACCACACTTGGCTCTAGGTGGAAATGAGCCAAGACAGATGATTCCCAGGAATAACTGAGTATGTGGGCCCAGGCAAGGAGCTAGCCTGACCACCAGTCCAGCACTTTATAGGTCTGAGGGGGCAGGCCATGCTTGAGATTAACCCTTCCTGGTGCCACGGTGCATGGGCCGGCCATAATACTGTCTCAAAAAAAATCCCACCAAAATAAAACAAAAAACAAACAAAACCAAAACCAAAAACAAACTTACCTGCCAAACAATCAAACAAAACAACATCATCAACAACAATAACAATAACAAAATTTCAAAATAACTGGTAATTTTGAAAGGTTAACTTAAAACATGAACATAATTTAAGAATAATTCACCCATCCAGGAACAAGGATAACAGTTTAAATTCTTAGAAAAGTGTGACAAAAACAGCTAAATAAACTATAAACCATAAAATAGGCGCTTATGTTGTTTTGCTTTGCATATAAGTTTAACGTGTGGCTTACCATACCATATGGCTTCTATAACACATTTCAAGAATATTCAAATTAAGCATAAAGCATATATAAACATATACTTATATTTGTATGCAAATACATATAAGTATGAATATATATGTGATTGTACAATCCATATAGAGAGTTGAAAGTCCAAATCCAATTGATGTTTGAAATGTGTCAACTGATCACTAAAATTTCATGAGTCAGGCACTGTTCATGAGTGACAACACATGAAAAAAATGTTACTTATTGGCATTAAGTAACAAGAAATACATATAACATTGTACAATATTCTACTTTCAATTAAGTTTACCATCCATAGAAAGAGAAATGTAGTTTTGTTATAACATTTCATTTTTGTACATTACTACAAACCAAATGAACCATTTCTTGTCCTTTGTTGTCATTATAAGTGAACTTATATTCCAAGACAGATTACACACCATACGCACACACACACATATACAGATATATGTATATGTATATATATATATAATATATACACATATCTATGTATATATATATATATATATATATATATATATATGTATATATATTATCTGATGGTAGTATTAAATGTAGTGTCATTTTATTTCCTTAAATGAAGGAATGAGATGAGGTCTAACTATGCCCAAGCTGTTTGAATACATGGCTTCAGCTGATCACAGAGTACATTTTTTCCTATTTTGTAATTATCCTTAGGCCTATGCTTGGAAGTTTCTAGGTTATGTACAATCTAATCTTCCAAGATGAGCTGACTAATTCAATTTGGCTTCTCTTGGCTTTTCACTGAACTGTTCTGCCTAGCTTCACCTAAACTTTGCCAATATCTTCTGACTCGTCATTTTCTGATCATTGTTTCACCTGTATCTGGCATGTGCTCTTTGCCACTGTGCCGGGAGCCACGAGTTGCAGCCATTACAAGATGGCTCTCACTTCCTTACCGGCCAGAGATAAACAACTCCATATATGGCCAAACCTCACCAAGTGGCCCACTAAGCCTTTGCGCATGCGCGTCACATGACTTGTCCCTAGCCAATCCCAAGGCTCAGAAGATCGGCGGACTGGCACTGGCCTATCAGGTTTTCACCCGGTCCCAATTCCCTATATAAGCTTCACCCACTCGGCCATCTCCCCCCTTTTTGCTCCTTGCTCGTTCTCAACCAAGGGACTCCAATAAAGTGTGATCTGAGAGGAATCCTCCTGTGGCGATCGTTCTTCCTCGCTGGTCGAGGGGCGCGCGCCACACCACTGTCTCTGTAAAACTGTTATCCATAAGCACCACCTTCTCTCTCTCTATGCTCTTAAGAGTCCCTTTTCCTGTCATCTTTTCATGTCAATTGGATATTTCCTATCTCTGATTCATGCTGTCACATATTTCTCTAACTCATCACTTTTTTTTCTTCTCAATTAGACATCAGTTTCAATGGCTGCTTCCTTCTGTAAACTAACATTACCTTCATTGTTAGGGATTAAAAGTGTATAATAAGGGCATGTCTATATGCAATCCAGAAATTATATACCTAATTGGGTATATACCTAATTATATACCTAATTGGATGTGATCCCATGCAAGAGCAGCCATGTTACCGGATTAAAATTTGACTACAATTAAGTGGGATTGCTGGTGGGATTACAACCTCACACAATCACTCTGGAAATCAGATTGGTGACTCCTCAGAAAACTGGATATAGTACTACTGGAGGACCCTGCTATACCACTCCTGTGCATATACCCAGAGGATTCTCCAGCATATAATAAGGACACATGCTCCACTATGTTCATAGCAGCCCTGTTTATAATAGCCAGAAGCCGGAAAGAACCCAAATGTGCCTCAATGGAAGCATGGATACAGAAAATGTAGTATATATGCACAATGGAGTACTATTCAGCCATTAAAATGAATGAATTCATGAAATTCTTAGACAGATGGATGGAACTGGAGAATATCATCCTGAGTGAGGTAACCCAATCACAAAAGAACACTCATATATGCACTTACTGATAAGTGAATATTAGCCTAGAAGCTTGGAATATCCAAGTCACAATGCACACATCAAATGATGCCCAAGAAGAAGGAAGAACAAAGTATGGATCCTTGGATCCTTTGTAGAAAGGGGAAAAATACCCACAGAAGGAGATACAAAGACAAAAGTTTAAGCAGAATCTGAGAGAAAGGCCATCCAGAGACTACCCCACCCAGGGATACATCCTATATACAGTTACAAAACTCAGACACTATTGTGGCTGTCCAGAAGTGCTGGTTTACCAGAGCCGGATGTAGCTATCACCTGGGAGGCTCTCCTAGTGCATGACAAATACAGTAGGGGACACTTTCAGCCAGAAGTTGAGCTGAGCACAGGGTTCCCAATGGGGGAGCTAAGGAAAGGCCCAAGGAGCTGAAGGGGTTTGCAGCAACACAGGAAGAACAACAATATGAGTCATCGAGTACTCCCAGAGCTCCCAGGGACAAAACCATCAATCAAAGAGTACATACACATGGAGTTATCCATGGCTTCAGACACTTCAGCAGCAGAGGATGGTCTTGTTAGACACCAAAGGGAGGAGTGGCCCTTGGTCCTGGACAGATATGATGCTATCGTTTAGAGGAATACCAGGACAGGGAAACAGGGGTGGGTTGATTGCAGAAGGAGAGATGAATTATGGGATTTGTTTGGAAGGACAAAACCAGGAAAGGGGACAACATTTGAAATGTAAATAAAGAATATACCTAATATAAAAAAAGAAAATTATAATCTGAGAATAATAAATCATTGATTTTTTAAAACCAGGTTCTATTTAAAGTGCTATTTTTAGCAGTTTTTAAAATACCTTGAAAGAACACTTAAGGGAATGATGTAATGATGGGTATTTCAGGATGATAATAAATTATTTGAGTCATTTCCTTATATTATGGTAAGAACATTGAAGTTCATAAAATAATGTTATTTTTTACCTTATTCTCTTACATTAGTTGCCATTGCTTATCGTCTTCTAAATATTTGCTAAAAATGTATACGTTTTCTAATTTTAACAAAAGTGCTAATTTAGTGATTTCCTCCAGTTCAGCAGAACTATTACATAGTCTTTTCTTTTCATCATCATTTGCTGTTTCCCCTTATTTCTGAAAAGTTAGCCCAGACATCTTAACACAAACAGAAATTCTAAAACATCTTTTAAGTTAGAATACTTTTCAGTAATGTGCTCTCTGAAACATTGCTTATAAAACATTTCTTAGCACTGCAAAAGACTGTTTCATCTAGGACTCTCAAAGAATAGAACAAACTTAGCTCTTAACCAGAAAACTTAGTTCATACTGACTTAACCATTTGTCATTTTTCAGTAAAGGATAAAATACAAAGCAATGTATTTCATTAACACACAACACAATGTCTGAGTGTCCTTCATATGGTGATTGTGGTTCTTTTATTCTAACAGCCCCAAGAATGTCATTCACATAACAAAGTATTTATAACTTAAATATTATTAAATTAAACGTTCTGATATTAAAAATATAAACCACAGTTTAATAGAATATTTTTAGATAAGTGTGCAAATGACTTATGAAAATATATAAAGATATCTCAAATTCAGCACAATTTTTTTTAAAAGCAGGCAAATGTCTTAGCTGAGACCTTGCCAATAAGATAGAAACTATAGGTATGGATGCAAATATGTCACTGAGACATTAGAAATCTTCAAATGGTAATGATATACTACTGCACATCTGGAAGGTTGGAAAAACTAATAACGCTTAATGTTTCTAAAGGTATGAAACAATAGGAATATCTGTCCTTTGCAATATGACTCAGGCAATTTAGAAATGTTTGGCAATATTTCTTACAAGATTATGCATAATTTTATCACATAATTCAGCAATTATATCCTTTGGTATTTATGTAACTTGGAAAAAACTTTAGTTTTTATGCAAATTTCTCAGGTTTAATCATAGTGTTCTAAACTTAAAATAAACAGAATTTTTGGGATGGTTATTGGTAGAATAAATTGTGGTCCATCAGTACAGTATTACAAAGTCTTAAATAATGAGATACAAAATAAAAGAAAAATATGGGACAAGGTAGACACAATGCAAAGGACAATAAATTAATGTTATTGGCTTTTAATAGATTATTCCAAATTTACGATGTACTAGGAGAGTTACATAACAGGCAAAACAAACAAAAGCAAACAAAAAAAAAACCCAAAACAACCTAACAAATTGACCATTTTTTTTTCCCAAATATTCTGGTGGATCAAAGGATAGATAGATGGAAGACAGAGTTAATTAGAATTTTTGAAAGTATTCAGTGTGATACTGTGATGGTGATTTCATCATCAACAGTTATCAGAATATAGATAGCACAGCAATGACAAAATTCCTAACATTTTCTAAACTGTGGCCCTTCACGAATGTCAGTCCACACACACTGGCTTATCCGTGGCAAGGAAGGGATCACACCAGCATAAGATATCAGTAATGAGGAAAATATGAAGGAACCTGGGTGGTGTGGCAGTATATAAATTATTTCTTTGTACTTTCCACACAATTATCTCATAAATACAAAACTCTTTGAGAAGTTTGTATTAGAAGTTTGCTAATCCTCCAGATCTCCCCTCTCATTTGGTTCCATCCCATGTCCAGTAGATCATACAGTCCTCCCTTCCCTTACTTTCCTTCCTTGATACATTGTTTTAACCTAGTTTCCAGCTCCAACAAGAATTCCCTGAGAACCCACAGGCATGTCCAGGGAAGCAAGTAGGTTAGCTGTAGATCTTTGCCTATTCCTTTTCTGCTCCTGTTACCAAGCCAATCCCTGACCACCCTAAATATTCAAAAGATGACATAACTGGTGATAGGAATTTGCCCACATCTCAATATAATAAAAGATGATAAAAAAAAAAAACCCACAGATTACAAAGTCATTATGCCAGAAGAAATGACACTATACATACTTCAGAAGATCCACTGCTCCACCCATTTGGGCATTCAGAGAATTCTGGATTTGATACCATGACTACAGATATCCGCTCAAAGATAGCTGAGATTATCAAGAACTGTAAAGACTGCTAGCTAACTAATGTTGTGACTAATGAGAAGAACTCAGATAATAGGTTCAGAGACACAAAACCTGGAGCCTCCTAGGAGACAGAGTTCACAGAGGTAAAACCAAAAAAAATTTAGACATAAATATTTATGGATACATATATAGATATTATTTCAGGTTAGAGTCTTCCCACACCAAACATAAAACTATGTTCAAATTCATGATGACAAGGAAACTCTTAGAGGTCATACTGCCAAAGTGTGGGCTTCCTCAGATGATAGGCTCAGACAATGGACCAGCTTTTATGTTCCAAGTAAGTCAGAGACTAGGCAATATTTTGGGGATTTACTGGAAACTTCATGATACCTATAGATCCCAGAGTTCATGGCAAGTAAAACACACACACACACACACACACATAAATAGAACACGAAAAGAAACCCTAACTACATTGACCTAAGAGACTGGTAATGACTGAGTAACTCTCCTTCCCTTCACTCTCTACCAAATGTGAAGCTCCCCTTACCAAATGAGACTCAACCCTTTTAAAACCTGTTGAAGATACCAACCACAGTTTTACTTAATCTAATGGCAGAGGTCATTGCTAAACTCAGGATCCCCAATTGCTGTACAATCTCATAAATGCCCAATGGGCTCATAAACATGTTTACCCTAAACGCCGTACTCTCTCTATATCAGGAGCCCCTTTGGAATCAGTGGCTTAGACTTTATTTTGACCTCCAGCTCAAGCCAATCTATACCCAAATACCAGGGGAAAAAACCTATGCCCTATGCTTGGGCAGTTACTTCCTAGCTACTTCATAGCAACAGTTAAGCAAAGATTAGTCTGAGTGTTTCGAATGCACTTTCAGCCCCTTTGTGATTGTTCATGGTCTTGCTTCAGAACACCCACCTGTAGGCTTACAATAGTCATTCAATTAATACTTTTCATGTTCTCCCATTTAGATGTGATCAACAACGATCAGCCACACCCTTGCTTTTTCCTTTTTTAAGTCTCAGCCCAGGCCCTTCATCCACCACTGTTCTTTAGACATTCAAATGCAGTCTAGCCTATCATTTGTCTACTAAATCCACCATATGTGGCTTTAGTCATGCCACTGAGTGAATGAAATCCACTCTGTTGTTTACCTACACGTACAAAGGCTGCCATGTTTACTTCACTCTCTACTTCACCTATTTATGCCCTTATATCTGAGTTATAGGTTTATGTGTTACATATAACACAAGTTACATTTTCCACTTTTCAATGTTATCATTGATAAATATTTTCACACATAATTTTTAAAACAAAGTTTTCTAAACTATCTATTATAAAATATATAATGTAACTATATTTCAATCTAAGGTTTTGTCTTTATTTCTAGGAAGACTATCTGATGTGGAATAGGTTCAAAAATATGTTGCTAAATATAAACTCCTATTAATTCATTCCTTTTGTAGCCCTCTAATTCCAAGATTTTTGATACGATAACTCCATGGCAATAAATTAATGTGTTCATTTTTTTAGGATATTACAAAATAAAGCAAAAGAAATAAGGACATTTTTACTGATGAATAAAGATATGCAAAACATGTCTTTGTGTCTCTTAAAATATTTTCTAAAAGCAAATATTACATATAGTTTTCAACTTGGATTTATTGAAAACTAGTTTTTAATACTTCAACAATATGAGAAACTGGTGCTTTATTAGAAAAGAGACATTAACTGCCATTTTAATATATTTATTTTTCCAACGTGTGCAGTAGTAATTTCATAATAATAAAATAACAATTATAAGTAAATAAAAAGGAGCATATATTCACGTTTCATGTAATGTAATGTATTTCATATTGTAGGTTTGAGTCCACAATGTTTATTTCCATTACCAAAATTTCTACACTAAAAATGAAAGCATACCAAGTTGTTGTTATATAGTATTCAGTCTGTCATATTATCATTTATTTGCAACTGAATATTTATACTACTGAGTTTTATAAAAATATCTTAATCTTCAGTGAAGAAATGTGACTAGTTTATCAAAATACTTTTAATTATACATAGGAAAGATACAGAATATGCTGCAAAAATTGAAATAGCAGCATTCACTGAACTATCCCACAGGACAAGATTAATTTCAATAATGCTTCTGCTTTAAACATCATCCGTATGTGTAAGATTAATCATTTTTTTTAGCTAGAAGCATTGTTGGAATGTTTGCTGCATATTGATGTCCCAGCAGTTACAGTTATTTATCTTCATATTCAAAAGTTGTCACAATCTCAGCATTAATAATGAGCAAATTCACAGCTCTGCAAACTATTATGCACATTTTCTAATAGGAAAGGAATCTTAAAGATACAATGTTAATCTCTTATGTAACATTGTTAAATATTTTTAAATGAGCACTGTCACCCTATTTACATCTTTCCTATTATGCCAGTTTCCAGAAAAATTCCTCTTAACAACACAAAAGAAAATAATATTCATAGATAGGTTTATGAAAAAAACATTTTTGCCTTCATATGAAGCTATCCTTACAATTAAACTGTAGAGAAATACAATATCTAGCCCATATATATATGATGTTTACTTCAATGTATCTGCACAATTTATCTTTAATTTTGTGAGAAGGCAGAGTGATGAGTGTGTATGTGGTTTGTGGTGTATTCATATATGTCTTATGTTGGTAAATATTGATACGCAGGCAGACCTGTATGTGCATGTATGTACATATAGTGTGGTAAAAAACTGCTTGGATATCAATATATATCCTGCATTAAAATTAATTATATTACCCCAAAACAAAAGAATTTAAGAAAACAATTTGTTTTTCCAAACTACAAAATATGATAAGTAGATTAATTAATTTACAGCTAAACACTAATCATTATGCTGTTTCATTAGATAGTTTAATTTTTAATTCTTATATACATCAACATGATGGCATTTATAAATGCATATTAATAATGTAATAATAATAATCTTCTTGTTTCATTTAGCATTGTTCTTTGTATATGTTCTTGCGCTGTCTACTTGGTATTAGATAACCAATCCAGGTGCTAAGTCCTGCAGAATACTGACTCTCCATTTCTTAGCACTCATTAGTAGTTTGTTGTTATTAATGTATACACAGGACCTTTTGAGATGTCCTATATCCACAGTTGGCATGTCAGCTGGTGTTAGCTTTATTTGGTTTGGTTTAGGCTACCAAATGGAGATGTCCTGGATGAAGTCTCTGACCTGTGTAGAAGATGCAGTATTACAGTGGACCTCCTACTCTGATGCTTACAATCGTCCTGCTCCTTCTTTCATGGTGCTCCTTGACCCTTAGGAACAAAGGCTGAATTGTATATGGTTCCCTTTGAGCTGGGCATCTAATGGCTAGTTCTCTGCATTTTTCCACTTGTGTATTTCCATAGTGGTCACTTTGTACTGGACAAAGAAGCTTCTTTGATTATGGCTGAGAACTAAACTCATCTCTCGGGTGTGAGGATAAATATAATGCATTTAGAAATTACACTGGCTTAGAAAACTAGTAGTAGAATGTTCATATTGAGGTTCCATAGAATACTAGTTATAAGTAGTTGGCTAGATTTGCAGTGCCACGAATTAGTATCCACCTAATGGGTGGGTGTTAAGTCCAAATTAGACACTGTTCATTACTCTCAAACTATAAATGCCACTATTGTACCACTGAGAATATCTTAAAGTGGGTCATTGTTGTGTATCATAGATAGAACAGCTGTGCATGGGTACTGATATTTTTATAACCAGGCAGCCTTAATATTACCTTTACTCCTGTGAGAGTTAGCACTCTGGGAGGAGTCTTCAGGGCAGTTTCAGCTCAGATCCTCCAAGTCCTGCGTGCAGGGAATGTAGAGTCTTCAGCAGCAGGGGGTTTACCTTCGAAAGATTTTACATGTATTTTTGAGATTATAATTACATTTCCCTCTTTCCTTTACCGCTTATAATTCTCCCATATACCTCCTCATCTCTCCTTCAAAATCACTAACCATCATTGCATTACTGACATCACTACATATTTTCTAATATCACAACTTTCATTTTTAATAGAACTTCCTAAATGGATCAATCAACTTCCAATTTAAGAAAGACTCCTTTCCCATGGACAGTTGAAATGGCATGACAGGCACAGAAATAACCATTACCTCACTTTCTTAAATCTATGTTATAACTCACAATATTCACATAGATCATGGTAATAAAAATTATAATGATTGAAAAATTAGGACACCGTCAATGTACAGTTAGCACATGATTAGTTTTTCTTCACAAAGTTACTTCAACACTTAATTCTAGCATTAATTTCTCAAAATGACTTTGCCAGTTAATAGTAAATTTTTACTAGTTTTATTTTTGGTATCTACAATTTTTGTTTTTATTAACCTAATATACTTACTTATCACATGGAGAATACAGAAAATAAAGATGCAAGCATAAAAATGAGCCTGTGCAGCCTCCAGGATGTTAATCCATTGCCATTTCCATGTGGCTCCTTCCAATCCCTGAGGCAGCATTAAATTTCTACACTGCTAGTAATGTTTTGTTACCTTCTGTAGCTGGGCATGTAACAGGAAGGCTGAGTCTTATACACTCATGTAATGGCTTTGTCATGCACCCCCTCACCTACCTGTCCAATGGTCATTTCTTAGAACTTACCAACATTACAAATAGTATGTTACTGGGGTTACATCCTAGGAGACAGATCATGAGGTGGATGGATGTAGGCTCAAGTGCACATAGATGCACCTGCCTCCTGGATGGGTAGTGAGTGCGTCTGAATGAGCCCTTTCTTCTGATGTCTTTTGAAGACTCATTAAAGGATGGGGTCTCCAAGTTAGTTTTTGTTTAAAGTATGTGTATGTGTGTATGTGTGTGTGTGTGTGTGTGAGTGTGTGTGACACACACAGAGAGAGAGAGAGAGAGAGAGAGAGAGAGAGAGGAGAGAAGGAGAGAGAGGAGAGACAGGAAGAGAGAGAGAAAGAAAGACAGAGATACAGAGAGACAGAGTGCACGTGTGTCCAAAATATGCTCATTCCGGTGCAGGTGTACTTCCATAGCTGGAGACCCAAGGAAGACGTTGGGTGTCTTGATCTATCTAACCCCACTGTATTTTGAGGTACCATCTCACTGAACTTGCTATCCATTTTGGACAGACTGACTGGCTAGTTAGCCCTCAGGATCTTCCTGTCTTTGTTCTCATACCAGCTCTGGGTGACTAGAACATTACTGTCACAACAGACTATTACATGGATTCTGGGGATCTGAGCTAAGAGCCTCATGATTGCAGAGCAAGTGCTTTACTCTTGAGCCCTGTCTGTGTAGACACATAACTGTTGTTTTCATGTGCATCTGTTTCACAAACAAAACAGCTGAGAATCATGTGCATTTCTTACTGGAGTCTCTGAAGAGCCATTGGATCTGCAGTTCTTTTCCTTACCCACAGAGAGAAAAGTACCAGAAATAAGACCAGAGGACCAATGTTGATGGGGTCAAACATCACAATAAAGATGAAGGTGGACACTGCTCACTTGGGAAACAGATTAGCCATTGAACATTAAGATTCAATAATGTGCCTACTTTAGCCCAGACAAGGCCCTAGCAGGGGCTGTGGAGAGGTCAGTTCGGGAGCAGGTGTTCTCCAGGAAGGGCTCCGTAGCAGAAGATGTTCTTCTGTTGTGCCTATCAACTACCCGTGGTTTTCTCCTGTTGCTGCTAAATGTGCTTGCTGCACATTAATCTTCTATCAGGATTGGCTTGCCAAACTGATTCACCAGAGCTAAGGGCTCTTTCCTTAGCCAAGCTTACAACATTCGTCAAAAACTGTTTCAAAGGGCCGGTGGCAACTGTTGTTGGCATCTTTGATTCCATTGTGTTTAAGATCTCCATGTGCCGCCCACTGAGCCCTGCCCATGGTGAAATCCTCTTGGTAGCCCCAGCGTGAGGAAGGAGCCTTGGCTACACAGAGAAGATGGCCAGTTGCCAAGAATCCAAGTGATGGGTGGGCCAGCACTTCAAAGGCCAGGTGACCTGGAAGTCCGGAGCTGTGACTCGAGTTCACATTCCAGAGTCAAGCATTTGGGAAAGTAGAGCGTTTATTTGGGTTTCTAACTGCTGTTCCGGGAAGTGTGCTCGCAGTTGTTGATAACTCTTCTGCAGCAGATTCCAATTTAGGGATGATGAAAAAGCTCAGAGAGGTCAGGACTCATCGCAATACTCTTGCTTCAGGAGACATCAAAGGCCGCCCAGATTCATCTGTCTGCCTACAGGCAAAGCTGTTCCCAGTAAGAGTCTCAAGCTTGATGTTGTTGGTCCTTTCTCCGCCCCACTCTATTTTGTTTACTCCTCTTCAAGTAGGCTGTAAAGCAACGATGGTAGTCTCAGCATTTGAGGGTTTACAGCATGAAGGTCCAGAGACTGAGAGCCTAGAGTGCATTATAAGACTGACGTGTATACTCGTGGACTCAGAGGTAAAAGATGCTTGCCCTGCTTGGCTTTCAGTCTTGCTTGGATCATACACGTCATTTCTATGCTCCATTCATCCCTTTTGGAAAGCAACATTTATTTTCCCAGTCACTTGCTGCTCATTATTTGTTGTTTCTCCTGGCCACATGCTCATGGTGAGTCTCCTCTGACAAAGACTTCCTTCACCTTAATCAAATTAATAATATATTACTTAGTGATATTTATAGTGTACTTTACCAAAGTGATTTAATTGAAGAATTAGATTTTTTTGAAAAAGTAATAAAATATCACTAAGCTCTTGCTCTGCCTTTTTGAAAGCTGTTCTCATGGTATATAAGGATTAATTATAGAATAATTTTCATTCTCTTGATGACTAATTACATTGAATGTGACATAATTTTATCTCACACTTTAAAAAGCTAGCATAAGGTATATATTTTTCAATTGATTTGACTAGCTCTTGCTTTTTTGATTTTTTTTTGTTGTTGTAATGTATTTGTTGTTTTAAGCCTTGCAAATGTCTCTCCCATCTAGGTTTGATCTTTTCTTTCAGTTAATAGTATATTTTTGGAGCTACTGTTTCTTAAATATAGTAGAACAAATATTTACTTTTGTCCTTCTCTAGCTCTCTCTGTGGAAACAGTTCAGAACAGAACAGAACAGAACAAATTTAATTTTTATTTTTCTTGGGATTTTCAATGAATGAATGAGAATATATTGCAGTGTGTCTGTAAATCAACTGTAAGAAATTTAAGCCTTCATAATCGCAGATCCAAAACCATTAAATATTTATGTCAAAAAAATCTATCAATGAGCAACCAACCTATTTAATTATCACCACGACAACATACAATTTGTATCTGACCAGGAATATAAAATTGTACTACCAGGCTTCCTATAATGTGAAGAAGGTTACTGAGAATAATGTGTACACACTGCTAAATATGATCATTACAAGTGGAGTGAATTTTTCAGCAACCGTGGAAACATATATTTGAGTGTACTTAGGTGGAAATTTTCAGAAATGGTTGAATGAGGAGGGAAGGCTCATCCTGAAGGTAGGCAGAACCATGTCATATACTGGGGTCTTGATCTGAAAAAGAGTGCTTATATTTGTCTGCTTTCAGAGTGCTAATGCAGGTAACAAATAGAACTGGAAGCCTTCATCTCCTGCTGTCGCGACCTTTCTCCCATGATGCACTGCTCTTCAAACTACGAGCAAAATAAAACCTTCCTTCTTCATGTTCCTCTTATAATGTATTTAATGACATCATTCTAAATGTAACTGATAAAAATGTACAAAAAGCATGAGGCCACGGCTGTGAAACTGATTTATGGAAGAAAGGTAATATATCAAGATGCAGAAAAATTTAGCATGTTTACCTTTCAATCCCTGTATAAATATAATATTTATACATCTACTTAAATAACTTAATCTTACTGGGCTGTAGAACAATTCTGAAATGTTTACACACATGGTCACATGTATGTTCCTACTAAGAAATGAAGTCTGATAACCATAAGGAATTGAATAAAATGAATTCTGCTTGAGGCCAATATCCTGATTGTCAAAGTTTAGAAAATATATTTTCTCATAATTTCACATAATATTATCATAGATTTTAACTAAAATTGCTTGTACAGTTAGGCATTGCCCCATAACTCTGCAGTTTTTGTTTAATTACTTCACTCTAATTACATGTGGATCGTTTCATCTGAAAGGTTTAGAAGATATAATTCATGATCAGTGTGCTTTGTAAGGTACGCGTTATTTTCCACACTTATTTGTGAAATTTCATGTGACCTGATTTTTGTACTTAACATTAAAAAGCTTTATTGAAAAGAAAGAAAATGTGTAGAGTCAGGATAAAGGTTAAGGACAGATATATCTATCATTCAGTCTCTTGAGTACATTTCTTTCTCAAATTATGTAAGGATGGGCAGTATGCTGCGTTTCATACAAACAGACCATTTTCTCACGGGGAATGACATGATAACACTGATTTATTGTTAGGTAAATAACAATTTATCTCGATTACCATCCAGCACTCAGTGTAGCACAACTTATCCTTCCTCATTCGGAGCATATATTGTAACATTTTTATTGGAGTGTGTACATCTGAAATAAAAATAGAATGTAGTTTTGGTTCTTAGCATGACCTTGTCAATTGAAAAAAAAGCATTCCATTTTAATGGCATATAATTTAAAAATGCCTGTAGGAGTGAGTTGAATTTACTGAGATATTTTTGAGAGTAATTACTTACCAGAGGATGTCAGAACACTTGTGCAGTACCAACCTTCTTCGGGGCAGATATTTGAGACTACTTGAAATGAATTAACACTTCTACTATTAATGTTTGATGGGAGGCCATGGTGGAAAAGATGGATGCTTATATAATTGACAGCCTTAACATTTAGAGCTGAACACTTAAATGCCAGATACATAATTCGGAATAAAATGTCAGGACCTAACTCAATAATATTTAATGATGTAACAGGACATGAATGAGAAGAAGTCAGTTTGCATTATTAATGAAATTATTAAATGTATGTTTAATTATTTCTTTGTAAAATAAAGAAGTTTATGTGCACATGATTATTTGAGACAAAAACTATGTCTTAATTTTCCTTTTCTATCAATTAGAGATATCAAGTATATTGTTTATTCTCATAACTATAAAAGATGTTTATAAAAACAAGTGGGATGTTTATTAAATATGTTTATTAGTTCATAATAGGTAATATAGTATCAAATTATGCTTTATATCTCACATAAATCTCACTCACCTATTATTTTCTTAGCAAATTATATGTCTGAAAAACACAGTCCAGTGTATTTAGTAGACATAGACAACAAAAACCTGAAAAAGAAAAGTATAATTTGGAAACAATGTCTTTTAAAAAATGATTGAATCATAGTCATTAATTACCACAGTTACAGAATGTCTAAGGGCTGGGTAGGGGCCTCAGCCGTTGAAAGTTTATACTGAGTGCAATTGCAGAACATGTGACATCAGTTTTCAACAACCATGCTACTCTGTTCATGATGTGGCTTTTATCTTTTTAGGATGCCTGAAAGTTAGTGTAATGTGTGTACTCATCAATGAGTGTGGAGGCCATGTATTAAGTATGTGCTTTGATAGGGAAGATGATGCGACCCTTTGCTCTGCTTTGCACAGTTGTGGATATGCATTGGTCTACACATGTGCACCTGGAGGGAGAAGGATGATTTGAATATCTTTCTATGCTATTGTTCAGCTTGTTTTTGAGACATGGTTTCTCACTGAGCCTAGACTTTATTACTTCAGCTAGACTGGATAGCAAGGGATCCCCGGGGAATCTGCCACTACTGAAGTATCTAAATAAATAAATAGATAGATAGATAGATAGATAGATAGATAAATAAATAAATAAACAAATAAACAAACAAACAATGGCAGGCAGGCATAGACAAACAGCCACAAGCCTAGCTTTTGTGTGCATACTGGGGAACCAAACATGTCTTCATGTATAAATGTCACTTTTATTTGCCAAATGTAATTGTCATCTCAGAAGCTTGCTGCTGAGTGAACTCACCCTTTCTAGCTCTTTCTGAACACTGACTGACTGGTTCAACTCAGCTGTTCTAGCCCAAACTCTTTTTCAAGCTGACTGAGGAACATGGCTCCTCTCAGTTTTTCACTGAAGTACTCTGTCTGGCTCAGTTGGCTTTAACCTCCTGGCTTCCTCTTGTTCTGTCTCCATCTGCAACCTGCCTCTGTAAAACCGGCCTAATAAAATCTCTGTGTGTGTGTCTGTTTATGTGTCTCCGTCTCTGCCTGCCTCTGTCTCTGTCTCTCTGTCTCTCTGTGTCTGTCTCTCTCTCTCTGTGTCTGTCTCTCTGTGTGTGTGTGTGTCTGTCTCTCTCTCTCTGTGTCTGTCTCTGTCTCTGTGTCTGTCTCTGTCTCTCTGTCTCTCTGTCTCTGTCTCTCTCTCTCTCCATAGTGAATCCCTTAGCTTTGTGATGATTCCTCCTTCTCCTGGATCCTTTGCTTTATAACCACCTCTTTTCTTCCTTCGTTGTCCCAATTTAGGACTCTCTCCCTAGATAGAAAGTCCTTCCTTCATTGCCCAGCCAATATCAGCTCTTTATTAACCAATCAGAGACAATTGGGGAACATTAATTCTACATCACTGATATAAGAAATGGTTCAGTAATGATGAAAATACAAGCATCCAGACTGATATGTAACCAGATATCAGCACACGAATCAACATCTCAACATATAGTGCACAAGCTCAGAGACCTTGGAGGGGTACTGAGAACTGACTTGTGCCTTATGGCTAATTCAGCCTGCTTTCTTATAGAAATAAGGATCACCAGCCAATGGTGTTAGGCTGTCCCTCATCAATCAATAATTTTAAAAAATGTGATACAGGTTTGCCTACAACCCAAAATTATAAATTTTCTTAATTGAGGGTTTCTCCTCTCAAATGACAGTAGTTTGTGTAAAGTTGACATAAATCTATCCAGCACAGTAACAGTTAGCTAACTTTCACACTCTGAATAATACATTGAGGGAACAATTTTTATTTAAAATTCTGGGTAAGGTATGATCAGTCAAAATGCATATTTGCAAAAAAAAAAGCAAAGAGTTAATTTGCTATTACATTTGTTAAATTTACTATTAATTTGAAATTAATTGGCCATAGAAGTAACATTATTCAGACAATTTTAAATTTGCTTCTGGAAAAAGTGCAGGTTGACACTGAAGTAGTAGTTATATGTTTCCTCTCCAGTGAGAATTTTCAAAGAAATTGCAAATGCATAGGTATCTAAGCCAGTGACTTTCAGTGATAAACTCCAATAAGCAAATTTATAAGAATATGAGTATTGGTGAAAGCAAATGAATGCTGTTATTTATTTGAACTGTGAAGAATTGCTTCAACTATATATATATATATATATACATATATATATATATATATATATATTCTATACAGCAAATATATATAATATATAAATATATATTATATACAGCAAATTCTTCAGGATGTTTATACAGAATTGGCCATTTATAATATGTTTTCAAATTTCTTTCTGAGACTGCCGAAGTTTAATAAAGAGGTAAGTAAAGCTATCTTTGTGTCTATATATCTGTCAATCTATCTGTCTGTCTGTCTATCAATCAATCAATCAATTTATCTATCTATCTATCTACCTGTCTGACTGACTATCCATCATCATCTTCATCATCATCATCATCATCTATCATTCAACTTTTACTACCACCTCTATTCTTTCTCAGAAAGCAGCTTATACTTCTATGCTTCTGTTCCTCCACACTAAATTACTGATCAACACATTTAATGATGCATCTGACATTATTTTCACAGCACGGTTTTTATGTGATTACTTTGGATTGTGTTGACATCAGTGTAAACACTTAAAAACTGAAAATAAGTTCATCTTGTCTGTTAATTATTTTGAATACTTGACAGCTCTGATAAACAATTTTTGTCAGCCTTTTCTAAAGAAGACAATTTCTCATTTGTGGACAATTTGTGTCACTTTCTATTTCATTATCTGGACAGTATAGATATCTAAAAATATGGTAATAAATAAATTTGCCTTAACTATGCATAACTAAATTGAAATTTATTTACTAGGGATTAATTTATCCTAATATAATTTAGACAAAAAGGCATTGGAAAAAACAGTAAAGATGGATATAAATAAACAAGTAGATCTGCTATAGATATTAAAAGATAATACATGCATAATATTATAGAGACACAGACAAAGATAAAAGCTTGAGGTTCATGTAAGATTATTTTACATAGGCCATTGAGATGGTTTTCCTTGCTCTTTTTGGGGGGATGTTTTTGTATTTTTGTTGCTGTTGCTCTTGTTGTTGTTGACTTAACTTCATGGTCTAATAATATGTTTCCTGAGTCATCCAATTAAATCTATAGGAAGTCATGAAATCTAGAATTGCAACCCTTCCAGCATATTTTTTAAAATGCAGGATTTCTTTGGTTATGTAAGATCTTCTGTGATGTCCCAAGAATTTTAGGTTTCTTAATTTAGCTAGTTCTAAAAATATTTTAGTGATTTTAGAATTATGAGACAGATATAATCTAAGTAAACATAAAACATTAATACACACATGCCTGCATTCCTTGATATTTAATGTCAATATTAAATGTCAATATTAAGTGTACAGTCTTTCTAGTATACTGAGGGAGATAGTATCTGATGGGTGAAAGAAAATATATTTCTTAGGATAAAATTAAAATGAAGAATAAGTCACTTGTCTAAACTTGTAAAAGATAAAACCTAAGTTTTAGCTAAAGAGGATACCAATCTAGAAAAGTCCTGATTGGATCAAGAATGAAATTCAGGAAACTCAAGAGATGGATGAGGCATTAGCTAATAGATCTGTAATTAGCTAAATTTGAGGGCTAGTGACCCCAGATCAAAATAATCTGTGTCCCTAGTTATACAGGAATGATCATAAAACTCAATTCCTAAAATCTCTCCTACCAAGGAAGAAGAGGAAGCATAAAATATTAATGTGGGAAATTGTTATCTCTTATTATGTTATTAATATCATGTTATTTATAAATTATTTCATAGTACAGTTTTTCAGTTAATGTACCTACCTTTTATGCTATATTTGGTATTAGAAGGCAATACGAACAGGGGCAGAAATAGTATAGACAGAGAGAGAGCAAAAGAGAGAGACCAAGGGAGAGAGCAGTGAGAGACAGAGAGAGTAAGAGCATGAGAGATCTAGAGGGGGGAGAGAGAGAGAGAAAGAGAGAGAGAGAGAGAGAGAGAGAGAGAGAGAGAGAGAGAGAGAGAGAGAGAGAGAGAGAGAGAGAGGTCAGAAGGGACTGAAGGGACTGTTTTTCAATTGGAGGATAAAGAGATTTTGTTTGTCCAAGTGCATCAATACATAAGATTCAGCTGAGACTATTTTTTTTTACCCAACTCAGATATTTACTTTTTCTCAAAGTATTATTTTATAAAATGTTGTTTTAGAATACAATTTGAAGACAGTAAAACTTACCAAGTAGCAGAATCTATTGTCCTTTAAACGGTTCCTGTGTAGATTGGTAGATCCTAACACATACAGCTGAACAGAAGCCAAAGAGATACACTCATGACTTTTTTATCCCAATTTGTCACACAGCAGAGATCAGCAATAGGTGTTTAACAAAGCATAAGACATAATTGAAAAAGTGACACTCATGCCAATTTAAAACAAAAATTCATGCAGAACTATATTTAAGGTTCATTAATGCTCAAGGTGGTGGGGAATTCTTGGAGGGAAATCTTTGTATTCATTTTCACATGAAAATACCCAAAAAGATACCAAGCCCATTTCTTCAGGTTTCCTCACAAAGAACATTTAAAAATTATGCTGTACTGAAATCTCCAAAATATACATTTATATTTTATAATATTTAAAATAAAACATATACTTAAGGAAATTTTATAATCAGTTTGTGGTGTTAGATAACCCTTTAAAAATATGTGCTACAGATAAACTTTATTTTGTATATTTTCTATAATTTTTTGTATTTGTAATAGGAATAAGCTTTTTGAAGTTAAGACAGCAACAGTAAATCCATAAAATAGATATAACATCAGATAGATAAATTTTAGATATATTTAATAAATATAGTTATGAAAGTAGCACACTTGTATTTATTAATAATACACAAATTTTAAACTACATATACCTATATAGTATATCTGTTATTGTATTGAATGAAAAAAAGTATATATCTCTATGGTTACTGTTGAAAAAATTGAGTGAAAAGTCTACAGTTCAAACTAACATATAATATTTGGTCCTTCATATTTAACTATAGAATGCATTTCATTTACTTTTAAATATCTATAAGTTCAACTTTATTTATTATAATTACAAATATACAATAAAACTTTTGCTGAGGATAATGTTCTGGGACATTTTTATTCACACTAACATGAAATTTGTATAATTCATACTTTGTTGCACAAGCTACATGCTAATAACTTCCACTACTAAGTGCATTCATAATTTCTTTCAATATAATTAAATTTAACCAAATTGTAAGTAAATTAGAATGTGTTCTATGGATGTAGTATAAATAAAATGATAAAAATATTTTAATAGCTTCATGTAACTAATTTTTATTAAAGGACTATATCAAAAAGCTTCCATTTTTTATGAATAACAGGTCTTAGTTTTGTTTGATAAAATATTAGTAAGAATTCAAAGAAATCTCTCTCTCTCTCTCTCTCTCTCTCTCTCTCTCTCTCTCTCTCTCTCTCTCTCTCTCTCTCTCTCTCCTGAAGACCGGGATATAAACTTTTAATTACTTCTCCAGCTATCATACTTGCATGCCAACTGCCATGCTCTCTGCATTATAATCATGCACTAACCCTCTGAAACTGTAAGGTCCTAAGTTAATGCTTTCTTCTCTAACCTGCCTGGGTCATGGTATGTTTTTAAAGCTGTAAAATTGTAACTCTGACAAAATTTGTTAGCAGAAAATCATGTGTTGTGATAGGTCTGACCAGGCTGCTTGGGGAAGAACATTGAGTTTGGGTCTTTGGATTAGAAAAGTGGATGAACTCTTTAAGGTGTGTTTAGTGGACCATCCTACTAGGGTCTTGGAAGAAAGTTATTCTGAGAACAATGTGTACTTCCAAAGCTGTCCAAACACTCTGCCTCATTCCAATGGCTGGCTGCAAGCATCTGCATCTGTATTGGTCAGGTTCTGTCAGAGTCTCTCAGGGGACACCTAGCTCCTGCAGGAAGCACTTCTTGGCATCAGCAATAGTGTCTGGGTTTGGTGTCTGCAGATGGGATGGATCCCCAGGTGGGGTAGTTTCTGGATGGCCTTTCTCTCAGTCTCTGCTCTACTCTTTGTCCCGATATTTCCTTTAGACAGGAGCAATTCCAGGTTACAATTTTTGATATGGTTTGGGTGGCCCCATCCTTCAACCAGAAGTCATGCCCATCCACTGGGTATAGTCTCTATAGTTTCTGTATCCCCTTTGTTTGATGTTTGACCTGATGTCATCCCCTTTGGGTTCTGGGAACCCCTCTCTTCCCTACCATCTGGGACTTTCTATCGGCTATCACCACCAGCCCATCCTCTGCCTCCATTCAATTTCCTGACCTTCTGTCCTTCTCCCCTGTCTCCTCTACACTTGATCCTGCCCCCCTTTCCTTCCCCTCCTTTCTTCCTCCCAGGTCCTTCCATCCATCTACCTCCTATGATTATTTTGTTTGCCCTTTTAAATAAGACTGAAGCATCCACACTTTGGTCTTCCTTCTTCTATAGCTTCTGTGAGCTGTATCATGGGAATTCTCAGCTTTTTGCCTCATATCAGTGAGTACATACCATGTGTGTTCTTTTGGGACTGTGTTACCTCACTCAGGATGATACTTTCTAGTTCTGTCCATTTGCCTGGGAATTCCATTAAGACTTTGTTTTTAGTAGCTTAGTAGTACTCCATTGTGTAAATGTACAAAATTTTCTGTGACCATTCCTCTGTTGAGGGACATCTGGGTTGTTTCTAGCTTCTGGCTATTATAAATAAGGCTGCTATGAACTTACTGGAGCTGTACTACAGAGCAATAGTGATGAAAACCACTTGGTATTGGTACAGAGACAGGCAGGTTGATTAATGGAATACAACTGAAGACTCGGTGTCTTAGTCGGGTTTCTATTCCTGCACAAACATCATGACCAAGAAGAAAGCTGGGGAGGAAAGGGTTTATTCGGCTTACACTTCCACATTGCTGTTCATCACCAAAGGAAGTCAGGACTATAACTCAAGCAAGTTAGGAAGCAGGAGCTGATGCAGAGGCTGTGGAGTGAAGGTACTTACTGACTTGCTTCATCTGCCTTGCTCAACTTGCTTTCTTATAGAACTCAAGACTACAACTCCAGGGATGGCACCACCCACAATGGGCCCTCCTCCCCCTTGATCACTAATTGAGATAATGCCTTACAATTGGATCTCAACTGAAGCTCCTTTCTCTGTGATAACTCTGGCCTGTGTCAAGTTGACACACAAAACCAGCCAGTATGCCCAGAAATAAACTCACACAACTGTAGTCACCTGATCATTGATAAAGGAGCCAAAACCATTCAGTGGAAACTGGAAAAAGGATAGCATATTCAAAAAATGGTGCTGGCTCAAGTGTTGGTTGGCATATAGAAGAGTATAAAGTGATCCATTCTTCTCTCTGTGTGCAAAGCTCAAATCCAAGTGGATCAAGAACCTCCACATAAAACCAGACACTCTGAAACTAACAGGAAAGAAACTGGGAAAGAGTCTTGAGCACATGGGCATAGGGGAAAATTTCCTGACCAGAACACCAATAGCTTATGCTCTAAGATAAAGTATTGACAAATGAGATCTCATAAAATTGAAAAGTTTGTGTAAGGCAAAGCACACTGTCACCAGGAAAAAATGGTAACCAACAGATGGGAAAAAAAGTCTTTACCAACCTTACATCCAATGGAGGGCTAATATCCAAAATATACAAAGAACCAAAAAGTTAGACTCCAGGGAAACAAATAATCCTATTTAAAAATGGGGTATGGAGACAAACAAAGCATTCTCAGCTGAGGAATATTGAATGGTTGAGAAACACCTAAAGAAATGTTCAACATCCTTAGTCATCAAGGAAATGCAAATCAAAATGACCCAAAGATTTCACCTCACACCAGTCAAAATTGCTAAGATCAAAAACTCAGGTGACAGCAGATGCTGGTGCTAGTTAGGATGTAAAGAAAACCATAGCTTGTGGAGTTGCAAGCTTGTACAACCATTTTGCAAAATGGTCTGGCAATTTTCAGAAACCTGGAAATACTTCTACCCGAGAATACAGCTATACTACTCCTTGGCATATACGCAAAAGATGCTGCAACATATACCAAGAACACATGCTCCACTATGGTCATATCACCCTTATTTATAATAGGTAGTAGGTTTTCAACCTATCTAGTCTCAGGTTCTTGGCCTCATTTACAGTGTCAAGCACGGGATCTAGTTCATGGAGTTGGCCTTAAATCTAACCAAAGAGTGATTGGATTATCCCATAATAATAATGCTATTATTGCATCAGTGTATCTGGCAGGAAGGACAGTTTTGTATGTCTCTGTGTTTCTAGCGGTGTGTGAAAGATAATTGCACTTCTCTGGTAGCATTTATAAAACATCTTAGTACTACCAGTGCTAGTTAGTAAGCATGAAATTTCCAGTAGACTGTCAGATTGTTTTTTTCTACATTAAAATGACATAAGTTATCTTCAGCAATGGGGATTTACTGTCAGTTGTCAATGGAAACAAATAACAGTAGCAATATAGTATAGCATGTAGGAGGTATATGAACCCTCATTGCTAATGATTATATAAAACACGGGCCACTTCTGGTGCTGAGAGTTCCTATTTCATAGAAATGGTCTCTAATTTCTATTAGGAAAATGTTCTCATAGGAATATTTTCTCCTCCATAATAATATAACTATTTAAATTCCTTGCTTTTTTACAAGATCCTTAGTGTTAGCTCTTTTTTCTGTATACTCTCCATTTACCATGACTTTTCATCCCCTATCCATTTAATTCTCTTATTCTAGCTTTCCGTTTATCCCTTTAGAACACTCTATTCTTCCTCTTTTTTGGAAGTCATCCCTCATGCCAACCCTTAGTCCCTTATGAGACACCTAACCTCTCTATCTCTGTGATGCATGCACCAACAGAAACTGCTATGTTTTCAATGATATTCTAAATTGAATTTTAATTTATATGTAAAATATATTTATTTATGCACTCTTGCTGAGTTTAAGGAACATCATTTTTATGAAAACAAATATGATATTCATAATATAATGTTGTTTCGAAGATCTCTTTTTATTTCATCTTCACAGGCCCTATGCATTCAAATGAATCATAACTATATATTATTATATATATGCCTTATTTTATAAATTTATATATTGCATTAACCATTCATAATATTATTGTAGCCTACTATGATTTAGGTTTGTTAATCTATGAACTACAATAATTTTGAGGGCCAGGAAGATAATGTAGAGACCATTTGTAAACATAACGGGTTTTGCCATTATTAAATGTGTGTGGCACTTTAAAATGCATGGGGTGTACTTAAGCCACAATGTGAGCATGTTCGGAAATTCCCTATGTCCTTAACAAATAATTATAGAAGGAGAGCTGGAGGGAATCACATAGACATACTTTCTCTTTGTCTTCTGCCACATGCTTAACTCTTCAACTCCCAGCATCTAAAACTATATGAAATAACTATATATAATTGATATATGACTCATATTCAAATATTTTTGGTAGAATAAATAGATTAGGCAGAGTAGAATAGAAATAAACAGAAAGAATTAAAGAAAATATATTAATTTCATCATTCATTAAAAATCATTAAGATTTTTAACTTTTTCATAATAGCTTTGTATAAATACTTATCTACAAGGACACAGATATTTATAGCATATATATATATATATATAAAATTATGATGTTAAACAATAAATTTCTTCTTTTATCACTGAAATATTTGAAGATTACTAGTCTAGTGAACATGCTTAACTTTGGAATTATAGTGTAGCATATCTAGATTTCTTAGGAAATTAGACATTATTATCTCCTAAATAGTGGGGTATATTTACATTAATCTCAGTGATGCTGAGAGCTTCATATGCAGTAGACCCTGGGTCATGAATGTTAATTTTACATATTTACCATAAATCTTCAGTTATTAAATTTGTCTCTTAAATAAATAGATTTTTGGGAGTAGTTCTTTTATAAACTTAATGAAAATTGAATTTTTAGTTTTTTTCTTATTTGCGAAGAGTTTTCAGAGGGAGCAAAGAGTTTTTAATGTGAAGATTTTTAAAATCATACAAAGCAATGAACTGATTAGAAGGAAAGATAAAGGGAAAAGAGTCAAGAAAAACATATATAAACATAAGTCTTTTTAGAAATTCAGTTAAAGGTGTCATTTAATAATAGATGGGGTAGCTACTAGAATTTTAATAGACTGACATGAGAAAAAGGGTTTTCTGAATACCCTATGAATATAGACTTTAAAAACATTAAAAATATTTATGAATAAATACTTTGTGGTTTTTTCAAAAACATAATTGATTTTGCCAAATGCAGCATCAATTCAAGATAAGTTGTTCTACCTTCATGTATTTAACATGTTCTGCCTCTCTCTACTCTAGCTAAAAAGTAGTTGAGATGAATTTGCATTCCTCTAGAATAGGATCTATGCACCTATCATAGATCGAACATGTAATCAGTATATTGATTACTCAATCTTAATTTCTACTCCTGATTTCCATAACCTCATAAAACACAATATTAGATTAAGTCAAAAGTACTGTTGTTATATTAATCATATAATGTTGACATCTAAATCTTTACAACAAGCCAATACTGAATTTAAAATACTTTTTGGTGATATTATCACCAATGGAGATAATTAAGTGAAAAGAAAATAGAGGAATCAGAATAAATTACAGTTTTCTTTGGCGATGATTAGACAACAACCCTAGAGAGAGACTTCAGTCCCAAATAAGGCATTAACTACCTCTTCCAGATCAAAATCAATGGGATAGTTTTTAGTTCAATGATGAAGGCAGAAATATTGTTGGTACTTCTTTGTCAACTTTACATGGAAATGAATGGATTTGATGTTTTTTCCCCTATACCTTCAGGCCACAGACTACTAATACAATGTTGACATAACTCAGAATTATGTGATATTAAAAGTTTCTGAAATTCATCACTGTGATAAGTGGTTATCAGGTAAAATTTCTGCCACCCTGGCAGTACTGGAATTTTTTTTAAATACTATAATTTCAATTTAGGGATGTACAATTTAACAGCAACTTCTAGTTTGATTTTAGGGTTTAGGTGAAATTGTTTTTGTTAAAGAAGATTGATATGGTCTTGAAACTCAGGATAAGCTAAAATATACAAAATATTCATTGCTAGATAAATATTGACTGTCCAGATAACACTATTCTGAACATTAGCACCACGTGTCTTAGTTAGGGTTTCCATTGCTGTGAAGAGACACCATGACCAAGACAGCTCTTATAAACGACATTTAATTCAGTCTGGCTTACAGTTTCAGAGATTTAGTCTACTGTCATCACAGCTGTAAGCCTGGCAGCAGCCAGGCAGACATGGTATTTGAGGAGCCTAAAGTTCTACATCTTGATCCCAAAGGAGCCAGGAATGCTCAGACAGCTAGGAGAAACCTCTCTTCCATAATGGGTGTAGCCTGAGTATAGGAGGAGACTTCCAAAGCCCACCCCCTTGGGGACACAAATCCTCCAACAAGCTCAACTTCCCAACAGTACCACTCCCAATGGGTTAAGCATCTTTGAACTACCATACCTCATATTCACTAATACGTGGATGGATATTAACCATAAAAAAAGGACAGAATACCCAGGATACAATCCATAGAACACAAGAAGGTTAACAAGCCAAAGGGCCAAAGTGAGGATGCCTTAATCTCACTTGCTAGGGAAAAGAAAACAATCATGGAGTGGGAGGTAAGGGAGGGATATGAGTGGGAAATGGGACAGGGAGGGGAAGAGGGGTAATTGAGGGGGAACAGGATGGAAGCCCTGAAGGCCAGCAGAAAGAATAAAACAGCAACCTCGGGAGGTAGGATTGGGGGAACCCTCTAGATTGTACCTGGGATCTCTGGTCTCCACCTTTCAAGGTTAGTATGGCATGCTGGCCACTGCATTCACCTTGCATTTATGCCTGTCTGACATCACTCTGGTCTTCACACTTGCACAGAGTTCATTAGCAGCCTAGTCATCCCTGTTTCCACGATTTATAGATTTAAAGTACCCGACGGACTAAAGCTGTAATCTCAGCACTTGGGAGGCTAAAGCAGAAGGATTTCCAAGAGTAAAAGGTCCCTTAGTCTACAGAGTGAGTTTCTGCTTTGGCCTGGAGACAGACCCTGTATTATATAGACACACAAACCGACATTCCTTTTACATACTCACCTATTTAGATACATTGAGGCATGGCCCCGATATAAATAAGACTTGTTTTATTTTGGTTTGACATTTTTGGATATAGGGTTCCATTTAGTCCAATATCACATTGAATTCTGTACAGTCAAGAATAACCCTGAACTTCTGAAGCTCATATGTGTCGTATGACAAGCACACATGCCCCATGATGACTTTGCATAACGCTAAGCATTGAACACAGGGCATACTAAGCAAACCTCCCTCATTAAGCTATACCTCCAGGTTTGATTAATTTCAGAAGATTGTTTATAGTAACACATTTATGTATGTAAAGTTATAAATACATTCTAAATAGATCTATATTTATATAAAATACTAAGAAAATCATTAATACCATAAGTGTATTTAAAGATAAAATGTGTTTGATGGGGTTTACTTTTATTTTAACAGGAAAATGAGGCATGGTAGACAAACATAAATATTACAAAAATTAAATTCAGTGACTCATGAAACTTTCCTTTAAGTAAAAAATTTTCAAGCCTGGACAAATATTTGGGACATCAGTCAAGTCACTTCTATATTCATAAGCAATGCGTTCCCTCAAGCCTCCAGCTCTACGCTGCAAAAGTAATAAAATGCACTCCTTAAAAGAAATAAAGCAGTTACTGAAAATGCAAATATCCTTGCAACCCACAGGCATACATCACAAAACTGAAGCTGTGCACTGTAATATTCATACCCTTTTCTGAATCTACAAGGTCTTGTGAACTTGAACTCGGGCTTCAAAAGCAGTAGCAATTACTTTACTCATTAGAGTAAAATGCATAATAAGTATTGATTAAATACTTTATATAGCAGAGACTTTAATGTTCCTTTGTAAAGTACAATATGAATTCAAATAGTTGGGATAGTTTTATTTGCTTCTAACACAAGCATTCTTTAGAATGTTAGAATGCTTTCACCCCCTATTTATTTAATTCTATAGGCGTTTGTTTGCTTTTTAAGTTCCATAATGCACTAGCAACCTTGATTTGATTTCGAAGACAGAGATTATGCACACTACACCATGCCAGCTTTCGTCTCAGTGGATAACTGTGTTTCACTAGCCATCTTGACTTGGGAATACTGAGGTTACAGAATATAAGTGAATCATTGTAAGGTTTGCCTTAACACCTTAATTTTCCTTCCTTCATTTGACTACCTTAAAATTAAGTATCTCTTTTCCAATATTTCCAGCCATTTTTTGATACTGCATTAGCATTGAGCTATTTGAAGAGTTCAAATTGTCAGTTGTTTTACTTCTTTATTTATACTATTTAGATAATCTTACTGTATTTCATGACTTAAGTACCATAAGTGTTCCTCTGGAATCCTTTCAAATAACTATACATCAAGTTTTTCCAATGTAGAGTTTTACTGTGAGTATGAACTGAAACTACCCATGTCTGTATTTCTTCTACCATTTAATTGCCACTATCTTGTGCATTAAATTACATCTTGTGCCCATTCCCCTCCATTATTTCCAGCATTGCAAACGTTTAATTAAAACTATACTTACTATTATGCTTTACTTACTATTGTGGTGTGCAAGCATGGAGGTGTGCCAGTGAATATTCATGAAGGGCAGCAGGTAACACCCACAGTAAAGTCTCCACTTCTATTGTAGGATCCAGGGATTTATTGCAGGTCTCACACTTGGGTGCTTATCTCTTCTGAATCAAAATGTAATTCCTTTCCCCCCTCCACAAATTCATAATCAACTCTTTTCCAAGAAGGTAAATGTGTGTGCATTAAATTCAAGCCAAATTTTATTCTCATACTGTCAAAAACTTTCTCTTATTAGTCACAGCTAATTGTTAAACCTTACATGAATGAATAATAGAATTTTACCCAGGGCTATATCCTCTGTTATCTTTATTAATTTTATTTTCTTGAAAGTGAATTTTCTAATACCCAGACCCAGATATCTATGTGATAAGCTTCTTCCTTTTATCTGATAGCAAATAAAATTACTTTTCACCAGAAAAATACCTCTGCCAGTCATTGTTAAGAAAAATTTAGCCTTATATAATTTTCTTTTGTTCTTCATCTCATATGATATGATCCAATAATCATATGGCAATATTGTTAGATAAAATGCAGTAATTTGTTGAGGTATTGATAGTTTATTTATGGAATACAGTTACAAGTGCTTAGCTCAGTGCAGTAGCACAAGACTTCACTCTCAGCTCTTAGGAGGTAAAGGTAGGAGAACTTCTGTTATTTAAGTTCAGCTTGGTCTACATTAGGAGTTCTAGGCAATCCAAGGGCTACTTAAGTGAGATCCTGTCTCAATAACTAAGGCTTCAAGAACTCTTCATCTGCTAGGCGATGTTTTCACAATACTATAGGTGATTTTTTTCCTAACAATGACAATTTTACTTTCTCTTTGCCAAGATCGGAATGCCACTAACCTTACTATACTTTGGGTTTCCAGCTCTATCATTTTACAGCCTGGGCTCATACCAATCTTTAATCTTGAATTCATTATTCTCCCGTGCATAGTACCAACACCAATGTATTATGTGTATATGTACAAAAATGGTGGTGAGCATTTGTTAAAAAACGTCAGCAGTCTGAAATCAACATTAAAGAGCGAACTAGAAACCGCATGTGAATACATGTTGCTGACATCTGTGTGCACTTTCAAGTGCTCTTCTGGGTCAGCTGGAGAAAAGGGAGGAACTTCTTCCCTCACTTAAGATTTCCACAGATAAAGATTCCTCATTCCTTTTCTATCCTGTGTTTTCTGTGCTGCTCAATAAACAAGAAGCAAAGTTCTTTATAGCTACAGACACAGATATGAGCAGACACTGATCAAACACACACAGCATACAGACAGCAAACAGACCAGCACTAAAAATGACAGACAGGAAGAGAAGTAGACAATTAAATGGGGGATCTCTCCTGCTCTAAACGACTACAAATGTCCTTTCTCTGATGCAACAAAGACACTTACTGTTTAAAAAAATGGGATAATCCTTTAAAATGGACATTGTGTCTTCGAAATCATTTTTCTTGTATGATATAACATCGCCTTTTTTTCTATTTCTGTAGTATTTTCTGTGAAATTAATTTGATTACTTATACTGACTAATTCACATTCAAATACTATATTAGAAAATTTGACATATATTTCCTAAACATCTTTTTTTTAAAAAAAAGATTTATTTATTTAATATATGTAACTACACTGTATCTTCAGACACTCCAGAAGATCTCATTACAGATGGTTATGAGCTACCATGTGGTTGCTGGGATTTGAACTAAGGACCTTCGGAAGAGCAGTCAGTGCTCTTAACCACTGAGCCATCTCTCCAGCCCCTCCTGAACATCTTGACATGTCTTTCACTCTGACTTGTAAGATGAAAGCTTTATCTTATTACTGCCTATAGTAAGAAAATTCTTCCTCTTTCAATTTTAGAATTTCTGTAGGTTTTTTTCCTTCTGATATATAATCCTTCACATATTATAAACAGTTTAAAGCACTAAAGAGAGATATTGAATAAGATACTCAAAGATGGAAAGACATTCCCTGCGCATAGTGGTAAAAAAGATGTGTGTGGCCTACCAACCCTACTGTTAAGGAAAATCCCAATGTAAATGAATGGATGAGGAAAAATATCTGTGTGGGGCTTTCTTTTACTTATCTACAGGAGGTATCTCCCTTAATCTAAATATTGATTAAACAGCACAGTCTTCTGTAGACCATGGCAAACTGGTCACCTCAATTCTTATATTTGTATACAAAACATTTATAATGCCTTAAAGATTTCAAAGAGTATTTTTGAGTAGGAGAGCATGGAACTTTACTAAAGAGTTATACTGTGGTCATTTTTCCATGATAGAAAGAAACAAATGAAAATACAAGGGGAACAAGAAGAAGATAATGATTCTGCACTAGATTGAGGCTCATAAAGTTAAATGGCATCACCAGAAATGCAGGAAGTGAGAAAGCGAATCGTGAATCCTAACACATGACACCTCAGTGCTTTGCTAGTGAAATGCTTCATAAGGAGCAAGTTAGGAAAATGCCCGATATTTGTCACAAAGCCACAGAAATAATTAGAAGGAGTGTGAGGTAGGCCTGCCTTTCCTCGTGACTAACTAAAATGTTGATGTAGTTAGAAAGTGTTCTAGTCATGACCATTTGGCTATTTTCACAAGGACTTTCGTGAACATTGTCTTTGGCCTCCTACTTTTCTACACTTTCTTCATTCAACTTTCCCTTTTAAAATATCAACCACAGCACAAAAGACATATCTCATACTCTGAGTAAAAGAAGGCAGGTTGATGTGGAATTGGCTTTGATAAAAATGTGAAGTTCATCCTTTAGGAAATAACAGAATAATTATCAGGACTGATTGAATAAAAAGAGTTTTTATAATATGTAAGAGAATATTTATGCAACTAAGTGCCTACTTTGAGAATAAGTGAAAAGAGATGCCAATGTTTATGATGATAAGAAAAAAATATTGTTCAGCTTCACATCTATCATTACTAATGATTTATATGAGTCATATATGAGAACCTGTTACTGTGCCTTAACTTAATTCAGAAAATTTTCGTGTTTGAATTTTAGTAGACAGAAATGGCTGACTTGCATTAGGTCATGAATTGTAGGTGTATCAATCAAGATGAGAACCCAATCAAATAGCGACTGTGGCCAGGAGCTCAGTTACTAAGTGCTTAGGGATGCTCCCTTAAAATCACTAACAGAACTAAAAATATTATGAGCACACTAAGACAAGACACAGAGCTATTTAATATTTGAAGAATTAATTTGGCATCTTGGCAGAGACAATGTGAGAAAGAAACAAATGAAAATACAAGGGGAACAAGAAGAAGATAATGATTCTGCACTAGATTGAGGCTCATAAAGTTAAATGGCACCACCAGAAATGCAGGAAGTGAGAAAGCGAATCGTGAATCCTAACACATGACACCTCGGTGCTTTGCTAGTGAAATGCTTCATAAGGAGCAAGTTAGGAAAATGCCTTATATTTGTCACAAAGCCACAGAAATAATTAGAAGGAGTGTGATGTAGGCCTGCCTTTCCTCATGACTAACTAAAATGTTGATGTAGTTAGAAAGTGTTCTAGTCATGACCATTTGGCTATAAGTCTATAAAGTATAATTTATTACTACAAATCAAGTGGCAAGGAAACATATTTCTATATTTTTTGGAAGGACATGAAACACATTTTGTGAACTCATGAGTCTTTACTCACCTCTTGTGAACACTTTTGTGATTTTCATTATAAATATTGATTAAACAGCACAGTCTTCTGTAGACCATGGCAAACTGGTGACCTCAATTCTTATATTTGTATACGAAACATTTATAATGCCTTAAAGATTTCAAAGTTTATTTTTGAGTAGGAGAGCATGGAACTTTACTAAAGAGTTATACTGTGGTCATTTTTCCATGCTAGTCATTAGTGGTATTGTCAGAGGTGACACACATCTACTAGTGCACATGTGACCCCATTAGAGACATGACTACCACCTGTCTGACATTAGCTTCTGGGAACAGGCAAAGAAAATATGTAGTAAGCTTAATTAGGGCATTAAAAAAGTTTAGCAACAATGGATGGCAAAGATATAGAATGTGCCTCAGATGGCTCTGATTATGTCACTTAATGTGCTAACTTAATTAAAGGGTACTCTACTCATTAGGAGATAATGACATGTCAAAATGCTATTTGTTACAACCAATAAAGTGATGAATTGTGATTATATAAGGCTAATTCTTGTGGCTATCTGGATTTAATTAAGGAATAATTGCACACACATGTGTGCACCTGGAGTAATTTTAAAACTCAAACTGTCTTCGTATATAAAAATGTTACAGGGGTTTAGGATTAGGGCACAGAGACTGCCTGTCCTACCGATAGCTATCCTCTCTCCTCTCTCCCCGCTCCTCCCTCACCCCTCCTCCCCCTTCCCTCTTCTCCCTCCTCCTTCCTCTTTCCCCACTCCTCTCTCCTCTCTCCCCTCTCCCCTCTCCCTTCTCTGGGACTTTAACACTGCCATCTGGAGCCGTGTGTTTTGGAAAGCCTGCTCAAGCCACTGAAACACTCACTTTACTCTAGCTCTCTAAGTCTGATGTGTACAGTCTCAGAAGTACCACGTCTGATACCATAAGCACAAATCACCCCAGCCAGTACTATCATGACCTCATCATAGCTGTAGGTGCTTATATGGGGCCAAATCAATACAAGTCAAGTATGGTTGTGGGAAAGGATCATGGAGCCATACTTATTTTTATTGACCTATTTGATATTGACAAGTTTCGGGGTGAGAGGAGACATTGTTTTCAGCAGTGTACCCAATGAGTTCTACCACCTATGTTCACACAGATGATGCATGCTAATATAAGTGGGATTCATAAAAACAGCAAAGATAACTCATTAATATCAGAAGGAAGCCTGAGGCTTGTGGTGATAGAGATCAGAGTGAGATTTTTAGGAGGAGGTTGCAATAATCTGAATGGAAATTAGACATGTATGAAATTGCCAAGCAACACACTCAATAAAAGAAAAGAAAGAACATGTTGAATGGTTTGTGTGTTCCATATGCATGCATTAATGTGTTTGGATATCAAATTATACTTGTATAATACTGTGATTTCTTGAATTACTTGAAACTTCTACTTTGTTTTCAGAATGATATGACAAAAACACAATGAATATCCCAACTTATATAGTCATATTATTAAATCAAATGTACATTGCAGGCTCTAACATTAATCAATTACTGATAGTGGATTAATCTATTAATGATCAGTATAGCTTAAAAGATATGTTTTACTTTTGCTAATAACAAACCCAAAATCAACCCATATACCTACACAGACACACAAAAGCAACAATAACAACAACAAAAACAAAAGAAATCCAGAATTTATTCACAAAATAATCTTCAAGTATCCTCAGGCTTTAAACATAGTATAAATAATATTTATCAAAAATATTTGTAAAAGATTAATTTTTCATTGTGTATTTGTACATGAATATAGGCATTAATAAAGAGCATTAATGAAGAGCATTGTGAATATGGGTGCTGAGAAACTAACTTGGGTCCTCTACAAGAGTGGTATGTGTCATGAGCTGCTAATTCATCTCTATGGTTCTTAGGTGAGAACAATTAATTGATTACTTCATTATAATTCTATGCCAAATATTATGTCACAAGAAATATATCCCATAATGAGGAACTCTTGACTTCTTATGAAAGCAAGAGTTTGAATATGGATTAGAAAGTAAACTTCTATTATTTTGTTTGGTGTTCTGCCAGTCAGGGAAGGTCAAAAATTCCACCCTTTTCATAAATCTAGACTCCATAATTTAGAATTTTGTGACATTATTAAGTATAGAGAAAATTTGTAGCCAAAATTATGCTCTAAAATTCTCTTATTTAACACATCAATGGTATTTCAATACATGCAATATTATCCCATTTCCTTAGTTTTAACTCAGAAGCACTAGCAAATGAAATGGATATTAGCTTGAAGAATAAAATAGATTATAGAATATGAAAAATTTTCTAATAGAATCAACTTCTCATATATTACTAGCAAACAACATATTTGTTTACATGTGATATTTTAAGTTTTGTTTCAGAAAATCAATATTATATGCTTATTTCAAGATGCAACAGAGTATATTGTACTAAAAGCACTAAATGGATTAATTTCCTACTATTAAGAAAATGTGTATTTTATCAGTATTTCTAAAGCTGTTGGAAACAATTTTAAAGCTTAAGATTAGGTACGGAAACTATGGCATGGGTTCAGAAAGAATGGCTCCGTGATTAAGAATACTGGCTACTTTTCCAGGGGATCAGAGTTCAGTACCCAGCACTTACACAGCGGCCTACCACCAAGTGTAACTTCAGTTCCAAGGTGCTTATGCAATTTTCTGACCTCTACTGGCACTAGAAACAAGTACTTCACACACATGCATTAAGACACTACCCATGCTTCAAATGTTTTCCCCAAAATCTCATAGCTTTTTAAATATCTTTGCCAGATTCCTTTTTTAGTCCCCTTTTGTTCAACTCCATTTTCTGGTCACATTTTTTCCATATTCACCAACCTATATTTCATTTGATTATTCACTTTTCTAGACACATCTATTCATATGAAATGCACTTTGAGCTATTTAATATATATTAATTATATATATATATATAATTATTATAGATTATTCTCATTTTGTAATTAAGGCATATTATGAAATGTAGATTTGGACAACGTTTACAGTAATGCCTGATGGCAAGGGTTTTTATGATAACTAATTTCTATAAATACTTAAAAATAAATATAAAATCAAAATAACTACAGAACAACAAAGTGGTTCTTGAAAATAGTTATTCAGAATTAAGTGACATTTCTCTTGTTCATGTCTGTCCACTATTTCTCAGCTAGCATTACCATAAGTAATAACCAAAATATTACAGAAGCTACATTTACATAGAATTAGTAGCTCATACCAGCATCAGGAATGTGAGGAGAGGATTATTTACTAATTAATATTATTTATCAATCACTTCATCACATTTAAATATTTTTTCTTTTTTTATTTGATATATTTTTTATTTACATTTCAAATGATTTCCTCTTTTCTAGACCCCACTCCCCGAAAGTCCCATCAGCCCCCTTCCCTCCTCCTGTTTTCCCACCCAACTCTTCCCACTTTTCTGTTCTGGTTTTGCCCTATACTGCTTCACTGAGTCTTTCCAGAACCAGGGGCCACTCCTCCTTTCTTCTTGTACCTCATTTGATGTGTGGATTATGTTTTGGGTATTCCAGTTTTCTAGGTTAATATCCACTTATTAGTGAGTGCATACCATGATTCATATTTTGAGTTTGGGTTACCTCACTTAGTATGATGTTCTCCAGCTCCATCCATTTGCTTAAGAATTTCATGAATTCATTGTTTCTAATGGCTGAATAGTACTCCATTGTGTATATATACCACATTTTTTGCATCCACTCTTCTGTTGAGGGATACCTGGGTTCTTTCCAGCTTCTGGCAATTATAAATAGGGCTGCTATGAACATAGTGGAACATGTATCCATATTTTTTCTATTTAATTTCCTTCCATTATTTTTCTTCTTTTACCAATCTCTAAATACTTAGATGTCCCAACCCTTTGTTGTCTTTATTCGGTACAATCACAAACTAAAATATTTTCTGTCCTTCCTTTCTTCCAGAACTTCAGAAAATTTTAGTACATTCAATACATTCTACATCATGTGTAGGATGCGCAAGTGGTAGTAAACTAGAAGTTCTCCTTTTCATCAAAAATTACAGTCTTCCAGTATGCTGTGTCCTAGTGTCTTACAGTTCTTACTGCCTGTTCTCTTATAGGCCACATGGAATCCATTAACCTGGCTATTTTCTACTCTTGAAAGTTGAGTTCTTTGTGCCTACAACACCAATTTCAGGACAAACAACTTCACTATTAGACTTGTTTGTCAGAGCACTAACAAAAAGAGTTTATGTATATGTTTGCAGATGATACAAGTTTCCTGGCAGTATGGTTCATTTCTATGTAACAAAACATATTTTTCTTCTTTTCTGAGTGAACTTCTGAATAACAAGAGCAGCAGAAGGTCTTTAGTATGTAGTTCACGCTCAGCAAACTAGTGTGCTAACAAACAGAATCCAGAAAATGGGGAACGTTCTTAATGATGTTGGACGACAGGATTTCAAGGACTTGAACAGATAATTTCAAACCCCAATTAGTGATTGATTACATCTAAATCCCTGGAAAGTCAGGACATGATCCATTCTTCCTCTACTAATGATCTAATGATATACATTAATGACTTCCTTCCTCTCATACTATTTTAGACTCAGAAGTTCTCAATGCACCATTATCAAGGGATTGGGGAGAAAACCCAGTTTGTATTACAAATTTACATAACCCTAGAAGCAATACCAGTAAAATCTCACTAGCATGGCTGTTCAAACATGAGTTAAACAAGAGTTTCACCTGCCAAAGTGAATGGGGAAATGTACAGGAGGCCTCAACCCTACACAAAGAACCCTGACAACTTACTTGGTAAGAGCGACCATCTTTCCCAGGGAAGCATATGCCGACTGGTTGTCCAATATCAAAAGGTCAGCCCTGCAAACATTCCTAAAAGTAATGTTACATAGATTGAGCAGATAGTTAGACTATATGTTTAGATACATGTACGCATACAAAAACAATTAATGAAGAAGGAGGCCATGGATTTGAAAGAGAACCATGAGGGAGATAAAGGAGATATTAGAAGGAGGGAAGGTTAGGAAAAAAATGTAATTATATTGCAATCACAAAAATAGAAATCCTTTACATACTAGTCAGGCTGCATTAAATGTTTTGCTCTTTCCTTTTACACTTCAGTTTTCAGATTCATTTAATCCTAGGATCTGAAAAAACTGTGTGTGTGTGTGTGTGTGTATGCCCAAGTTACAGTATACAAACATCATTTTTTATTAACTTTGTGTTTCATTGTTATTACATGTGAAATCCTCTGATATATGGTCCTGTATAAAAAACCCTATTCTCCATTTAAAGTTTATAGTATTTGCTTCAGGTATCATCTAGCCTTTTATAATTCATTATCACTTGTTGCAATTATTGTGTATAATATATTGTATATATATATGTATACACACACATATATACATACATATATATATGTATATATATACATATATATATATAGACATGTATACATACATTCATATATAAAGTTTTCTTGAGGCTGGGGTTCTTTGTGTAGCTTTGTCTGTCCTGGAACTCTATAAATTCAGCTGATCTAGAACTCACAGAAATCCACCTGCCTCTGCCTCCAGAGCTACAGAATTAAAGGTATGCACCACCACTACCACCACCACCACCACCACCACCACCACCACCTGGCTATGATGTTTATATTATTAATGAGACTGTATCACACAGTTCAGTCTATTGTACTTATCCAGTTTTTAATAAATAAGTAAACATCCTGAAACTAAGGGATTTTCTTTTTCTAGTTGGGAATGCATGTTTCTAACTTCAAACTGTTTAAAAAAAAAACAGAGAAAAGGAGAATTCACTAAATTGATGTTAATTCACCAACTTGTTTAAAAGTGCAGCTTGCCATTATTTGGACACATCTCTGAAGGTGTACTGCACAAACAGAAACTAGAAGAAAACTTCTGCAAATTACAGTTCTGCAAATAACGATGATCTCTTCAGCAAGTGTTGTTTTTTTCCCCCTCTCTTTCTCAGTTTTCACTTCTATTTTGAGAGCAGTTATTTTCAGGCCTTCCAGCTGACTTCTTCTCTTCTGTAGAAGAGCACAGGGCTCTTGTCATCATGCTGAATAGTCGAGTAGAAATATCAGCCAGAGCAACTCCTTAAAGCTGGATTTGTAAGACATTACTGTTTCAGAACATGGCCAGCGACGAAGTCTTTGAAGATTTGTCTCATTTCATATGTATGGGATGACTGTCAGTCATTCCCAAGGATGCTTTAACCCTTGTCAAGGAAAGAAGCAAATTAGTTTCTGTCCAAAGCAAAATCTTGATGGAGATCTGGCCATTTGTTACTTTGGGGAGTACATAAAATTTCAGTTCTGGTTTCATTTCTTGTCAACTGTTGAAAACAAAATGAGGCAAAAATAGGTGATTTATTTTTTCCGATCTATAATTTTATGTTGCCATTTCTGTTGGACTCTTCTAATTAAGGTCTATTATTGTCTTGGTTTCAGTGCACAGTGAAGACTCCCTTTGCTCCATTTGCCAGCAGGACTTCTCCTCCTCTGACCTTGTCTGGGGAGCAAGAAATCCTCATCCTCTACCTGTGGAATGTCACATAGCCTTGTTAAGATTTATGATTTCAAACCCCAACCGCCAAACACACACACACAAATGCACACCACAATGACCAGCAGCAGCAGCACCATAAGAACCTGCCAAACAAATATCTGTGATTCTTGGAATGCCTCTCCAGGCAAAGCAGGCATTCACAGAACTTTAAAACAGTAGGTAATAATTTTCATTTACTTGAAAACACTTTCCCACTCTCCAAGGTCCGTATGTACTCCTGGTTCACCCAGAATAAAGTATATGCATACAAGCTCTTTCACTGAATACCACATTGAGAGAGTTGATTATTTGAACCTAGCCTAAAATAATTGTAACTTTAAAAGATTGTAGCCCTGAGGTCAATCTCCAGAGGAAGTGTCCTCCCAACAAGCATTCCCTGCTGGATCAGGTCATGCTGGCCTACCCATTCTGGACTTTGCTTCATTCTTTCCCACTTAGTGTGTATTGGAGCCCAGACATACCACAGGAAGACAGGGACCAAAAAGCTTGGCTTCATTCTATCCTTCACCAGTAAGCATGCAGTGATAACAGCTGCTTTTCTGACATCACTGCCACCATTTTCTTTTATGCCTCTGCTCAGGCATTTTACATTGTTACAGAGGACCTTTCTCATGCCTGGGCTAACCATTAACTGCATATACCTATCGATTCTATGCTTTGGTGTTCTTGGGAATTCCCCAGACCCTCTCCTCCTCTAGAGCCAATTGTATTAAAGGTCAGTTTGAACTGCTTTGTATAATTAGCTACAATAAGCTTGGAATCAACTGCTGCAATGCCCAGCAGCAGCGTTTCCTGCACCTATGTATGAGATTTTATAATTGCTATGAGGTTTTATGGTTCTAACTTTTATAACTGGGAAACTGTTGAGGATCCAGACTCAGGTTCTGTGTCTGACCTACATACCTGATCACCCAGTGTTGTGTGTGTGTTCAATAAACTGTCCCTGTTTGACTGAGATCAATGTCTGAGTGATCTGTGAGGCTCTTCCTGGACAATGCCAATCAGTGTCTGTTTCACAGTTTGTTCCACCTTAGTCATCAGGGAAATGCAAATCAAAACAACCCTGAGATTTCACCTCACACCAGTCAGAATGGCTAACATCAAAAACTCAGGAGAAAACAGGTGCTGGCGAGGATATGGAGAAAGAGGAACACTCCTCCACTGCTGGTGGGGTTGCAAGCTGGTACTACCACTCTGGAAATCAGTCTGGCAGTTCCTGGCAGAAAACTGGGAATGATACTTCCTAAGGACACTGCTATACCTCGCCTGGGCATATACCCAGAGAATTTCCCAGCATGCAATAAGGACACATGTTCCACTATGTTCATAGCAGCCCCATTTATAATAGCCAGTAGCTAGAAAGAACCCAGATGTCCCTCAACGGAGGAATGGATACAGAAAATGTGGTATATATACACAATGGAATACTATTCAGCCATTAGAAACAAGGAATTCATGAAATTCTTAGACAAATGGATGCAACTGGAGAACATCATCCTAAGTGAGGTAACCCAGTCTCAAAAGCACACTCATCGTATGCACTCACTGATAAACAGATATTAGTCTAGAAGCTTGGAATACCCAAGACACAATTCACATATCAAATGATGCTCAAGAAGAAGGTAGGAGTGGCCCCTGGTCATGGAAAGGCTCAGTGCAGCAGTGTAGGGAAATACCAGGACAGAGAAGTGGGAAGGGGTGGATGGGGGAACAGGAGGAGGGAAGAGGGCTTATGGGACTTTCAGGGAGGGAGGATCCAGGAAAGGAAAAATCTCCTGAAATGTAAATAAAGAACATATCAAATAATAAAAAATAGAAAGAAGAAAATAAGTACAAAATACTCTATAAAAAGAAAAAGAAAAAGAAAAAGAAAAGAATTGGTATGTCATTACATACCAATTGCATGTTTTGTTTCCACAAAACAGCATCACAGAAAAAGAAAGTATTAAACTTAATTGCTTTATATCACATGCTATAAATAAAGCAAAGACATTTTATAACTCATATAATCTGTACTTATTTATGTTCAGTTTTACAAATACAAAGATGAGATTTACTAATTTTCTATATAATGTAAGCACATATACTTTGACATTTAAAAATTTCCATTACCTTTATGAAATAAAATGTCATCATCTGGAACTAACATTTTTTAAGAAATGTAAATATTAATGAGTGTTTGTACGTGTGTGTATATATGTGTTGTATTTATACATTGTTATTTATGTGTACAGTTGCCTTTGCACTTTTGATGGTCAGATGACAACCTTGTGTATTATTTTACATATGGCCTCACATTTATTTATTGATTGATTGTTTACTCATTTATTCATTTATTTGTTGAGGCAAGGTCTCTCACTGTCTTATAAATTATGAAATAACTAATTGGCTAGTCAGGAAGTCCCAAGAATCTGTCTATGACTTCTCAATGCTGAGATTAGAGGACTATAACACTAGGTTTGTTCTTTGTTGTTTTTTTTTACACTAATATTGAGAAATAATATGAGGTCCCCATGCTTTCAAGCAAAACACTTTACCAACTGAAGAAAGTCTATATTTTCAAAAAATAACAACAAAAATCTATATTTTATCACATTATTATATCAAAATTTTAAATTTGTAAACTTATAGAGACACATTTTCCATTTAAACTTTGAAATATTTTTCAAATCATAGGCAATGAAAGAAAAATGCATTGCTCACCATGCCCACACTTTGTGCTATATTATTTAAAAGTATCCCCATTCTAAAATAGTGATGATATAAGCATCACTGTCTGCAAGAAGATCAAGTAGGTTACACCTAACAAATATGAACACGGTTGATTAGTATCATTAGAAAAGGATTCACCTTTAAGTTTTATTCATCTACTCACCATAGAAAGGCATCCTTCTCTCCAATATTATTCTTTTTTTTTCTTTTAGTTTTGTTTTGGTTTTTGTTTTGTTTTGTTTTATTTTTTTGAGACAGAGTTTTTCTGTGTAGCCCTGACTATCCTGGAACTCACTCTGTAGACCATGGACTGGCCTCAAACTCTTAAACCTGCCTGCCTTTGCCTACCAAGTGCTGGTATTAAAGGCATGTTCCACCACTGCCCGGCTTCAGTATTATTCTTTCAAAAAAGTTACTATATACTTATACCAAGGAAACATAATCCACATCACTCATCACTTACAATATGCTTACATTTTTATATAAGCTACTTCATTTGATTCTCACATCTGCCTAATGTGGTCAGGACCTACTGTATATTTGTGATTGTGTATTAGAGGCACTGTAATCTATTGATTGGATAAATCCAGATGTCTAGAAACAGGTGATACATGCTTCAATAAGTATTTATTGTAATTCTGTTAATTGTTGGCTTCTCTAGTTTTAACATCTCTACTGTGTAGGTCTCTGTATTGCTTTACGGGACACATTTTTTCATTATAAAACTAATTATACTTATAAATGGCATTTGCATTTGAATAAATAAAATTATATTTATATTTTAATACTGAACATCTAAATTGCTGCTTGGTTTAAATACAGAAAGCCAAACTATATTTTAAATATTATAACTAATATTGGGCACAATATTAATCATGCCCATTGATTCTATTAAAATACTTGCTATTAAGGGGGAGTTATTTGTTACAGGATATTTAATCACATGGTGAAACTTAAGGTTACATTATTTACCGAAAAACCCACAAAAAAACCCAAAAAACCAAACCTGTTTCTAGTTGTGGTGTGACTCAGCCCTTAGCACATACCCTTAGTCCTCCTTTTTGAAATTTAGACATGGCACTTTAATCTCAAACAATGAAGGTAAATTTAGTTTGTAGAAGGCAGCACCCATATTTAAAAGTGGTGTCTAATTGTGTTACAGACAAAATGACAAATCAGAGAAAGATTTGACAAAATAGGTTATGCCCAATTATCAGAAGAGAGAAGAAAGGGAAACTACTTATAAGATCAGAGAAAGTGGGTGGGAGGAAGGAGAGAAAGAGAGAGAGAGAGAAAGAGAGACAGAGACAGAGAGACAGAGACAGAGACAGAGAGAGACAGAGACAGAGACAGAGAGAGAGAATAGAAGAAGGAGGCAGTGTTGCTGGGACAGTTGTAGAGAGATAAGCTGAAGAGGGAGAATGAGCTAGACATAGAAAAAGACAACGAGCCAGAGAATGAGAAGGAGCCAGAAGATCAGAACAGACTGCTAGAGTAATTTTGAGGCTAGAAAGAGCAACTCAACAAGAAACTGAGAGAAGTTAGATTGAATCTGTCAGCACAAAAGGAGTTTGAACCAGAAAACTGAGTTGAACCAGCAAACCAGATATCAGAGCAAACTAGAAAGGTTGAATTTATTCAGCAGTAAATTCAGAGGCTAAAAAGGTTACAAGCTTCCAGTATCGAGCCTAGGTTAGCCACTGGGACAGTAAGCTTCAGAGATGACAATTACCTCTAGAGAATAAAAGTTACAATTACAGGTATTAATACATGATTCTCTTTACAAACATAACATCCAAATTTTCATAGCAATGTGTTCTTCTATCAGGATCTACTTTTGAGAAATACAAAAGCAGGTCAGCTGAATATTTCTGAATTCCTAAGCAATGCTGGGAAAGTTTCTTAAAGACTTTTTTTGTTGTTGTTGTTTTGGTTTTTTGTTTGTTTGTTTGTTTTTTGTTTGTTTGTTTGTTTTCTGAGACGGGGTTTCTCTGTGTAGCCCTGGCTGCCTGGAACTCTGTAGACCAGGCTGGCCTTTAACTCAGAAATCTGCCTACCTCTGCCTCCCAAGTTCTGGGATTAAAGGCATGCGCCACCACCACCCAGCAATGGGGGAAGTTTCACACACAGAGTTCAGAACTATTAAGTGATTGAGCTATGAACAAATGATCCGTGAGGCATCATTCATTCTGACTGCAGCACCACCCAGGTCCAAACTAGGGAGCTTGTCAACGCTGCTTATATAGTATACTTCTGCATTTTGAAAATGTATAAGAAAAGTTTAAGAAAAAGTAAAAGAAAAGAATGTTATTTTCTACGGCTTTTAGTCGTTCATTCCAGACTTTGATGCCAACACTGTTGTAAGCGAATCCCATAAGTGTGTGATTGGTCCCCTTAAGTGTTTTATCAAATAAGAGAGCGAGAGTAAGGAAACAACTAGGTACCTCTGTGACTCTAAATTGTTTCACTTTGAGCACAGAGTTTAAAAGCATCTTGCCTTTTTACAAATTAATGAATAGCTTTGACTTCCCACTGTGCCTTAAGAAGTCTCTTGTTTCCTTTGCAAATTACGCTTGCCACTGGATGACTTCTTTTAACACAGTTTTGTCTGGTAATCATTTTTCACTCTGTGTGGAATGTGTGATGATTTCATCATCTATAAATCTTAAATGAATATTTTATTACAGAACATAGGTTATTTTTCATTTGAACACCAGCTGTTTAGTCTCCAAATTTGTTTTTGTAATCAACTGCAAATATGGGAAATAGATTACCAGTTATGCTCATATAGAAGAAACACTACAGTTCTTAATGTGAAATAGAAATCACTGTGTGCAGAAGTAGTTAGCACTGTTATACTACTTTTCTTAAATAATGAATATATAAGTACAAATAAATCTTACTGAAGAAATGTTAATATAGCTTCCTATAACAGAGTTTACAAAAAAAAAAACCCACAAGTTTCTTTTTCTAGTCTGCAAAGCTGAAATATTTTTATTCTAATTCATTATGACTGAATTATAAGTAGAGGTATTTGTAATAAAATTTCTAACTTTAAAACGTGTTATTTATAAATATTTTATTGTCTTTTGTAGGGCATAACCCTGAGGCCAACAGTCACACAGGCACCTAGTATTCTAGCTGAACTCCACCCCCACAGTCACCTGGCTACAGCCAGGCTTGCCCCACCCTACAGTTACCCTGGCAACAGTCAGGTAGCCAGGCCCACAATAAAAGGGGCTGCAAGACCTCTCCTCTTTCTCTCTTGTCCTTCTCTCTTGCCCATGCTCTCTCCCTTGTCTCTTGTCCCCCTCTCTCCCCATTGTCTTTCCACAGGGCCAGCTCTATCCTCTCTCTCTTCTTTCCCTCTTTACATTTCTATCTCTTTTCTTTCTCCCTACTTTTCTATAATAAAGCTTTAAAATCGTGGACTGTCTCTTACCAAAACCCACTGCGCTAGAGGAATGGAACAGGCCTCATAGCATCTCAATCCACCAGACCGGACCAAGGACCCCACACCCCTGCTGGGTTGCCCCTCAACAGATAAACAGGCCCATGGATACACCCCACCTATCCAGGTTTCCCTCCACAGGTAAGCAGGCTGGTGCCAGAATGGCGCGGCAGTCTTTTGTTATACAAATATGTCTGATTATTTCACAAAGTATAAAATTTGGATTCAACATTTAGGCCACATTGTATTCTGAATGAAAAAAATAATCTTCAAAATTCAAATGCTATTTATATAAGAAATATATGAGCAAAGGTAAAAAGTTTATTTTCTATAATATATGTAGCCCAATGGTAATTATATTTATAGGTAGACAATGAACAAATCAAGTGGATAGAAACATGAATTTAAGGAAATAGCTCTGTGTTTATGCAAGGGACAAGACACTATTAAGTTATAAAATACCATTACCTCATTTCTTCTTGTTGTATAACAAAAATCTTGTATATGTGTATGTGTGTGTCTGTGTGTGTGTGTGTGTGTGTGTTTATCAGAGGAGAAGAATACAGCATTGCATTGAACTATGATCTCCAAGAAAAGTTAAGAAATGAAATTACTGCATGAAAGATTAAAAGCCTGCCCTTAAATAAAATAGTCCATACCCATTTCCTTTTTGTGGCCTCTTAGCTTTGCTTCTTTACTGTTGACTTCATTTTCAAGAGGTATTTCTTGTTTCATCTTATAAAGTTGTCCTCTGTAATTATCCACTTCTGAATTCTAAAGTTTTCTTTAAAGAAAAGGAGTCCAGCCATCTATTTGCAAATATCTGAGCTTGAGGAGGGTAGCATACACTTGCATCTTTTATTTCATTGTTCAATACAAGGAAATGTGTGTCTTGATTCACCCAAGGTGATAAATAGAATGACGTTTCCCAAGAGACCATGAGGTCCTATTTCTTAGGCACTAAGAATATATTATCTAGCATAGATTTGAAACAAGAAATAATATGAGGACAACAAGAAGGAAAAGGTAAGAAAAGAAGAGCTTCTACATAGCATTAAGACCATTTTATTATCTGACATGAAAAGTAGATTACTTTGGCTTGATCAGTAGTCTGAAAATCATTGTGATTTAATTGGCTTATTGAAGCATTGGAGATGTAGAGTAAGCTACAGCAGAAGTCAGAGAAGAAATGTGACAGTAGTACTGTTCTCATATGGCATCATGATGAGCTATAATCACTCAATTTTTACTGACACTGATTCAGTTTATTTAAATAGATTACAAAATATTCAAAGAATCCACATAAGATATTGGAAACAAAGATTAAATGAAGAGCTATCTATTAAGATAATCTATGTTAAAATATTAAAACAGATATTTAGCAGTAGTCATTGGATCTAAATAATTCCTTACTTTTCTTGCCATCCACTTTTTTCAGACTTCAAGAGCTTACTTCATGAAGGAAGAAGAAGAAGAAGAAGAAGAAGAAGAAGAAGAAGAAGAAGAAGAAGAAGAAGAAGAAGAAGAAGAAGAAGAAGAAGAGTAGGAGGAGGAGCAGCAGAAAGGATCCTTAGTCTTATTCTAAGTGGATATGATTAATACAGTTTGAATTTCTTACCCAAAGTTGTCAAGTGAGAGTTGTCCCTGCATGTACACTTTTTAAAAACTATAGTTCCTAGCTATAAGATGGCAATTTGTAGATGGCAGGCAAGATAAGACAAGGCCAAGTGTGATCATATCTGACATTGAAGATTTATACAAAAAGAACTTCATTATCTATACACCAATGCAAGAATTCTAGCTAAATCTTGCTTAAGGAGGATAAGAAGATGACACAGTGTTAATACAACTTAATGATTTCTCAGAAGTACTTATTGTCTTCTGGGAAGTGTGATCTGGGAAGTTTAGACTAAAGACCCTCTGAACAACAGTGAATGCTGTAATAAAGATTAAATTGGGAAATATCCATTAGTCTAAATAATACAAATGCTACAATAGAATCTAGAAAGGACACAAGAGAAACAAGGAATGAAATATATGTATTTGTCTACATGCAGCTAATCAAAGAATATCAAAGCATTCGAATAAGACATGAAAGGAAAATGAATAACAACATTTGACCATTTCAATATCCAATAATCAAATTCACAATGTGTATTTCACAGAATATATGCCAAAAAGAAAAGTCAATAGTTAAAATGGCTAAAAGAAGCTGTGTTGGATAGTTTTGACCTTGACACAAGGAGTCATTTGGAAAGAGGAACTTAAAATTGAAGGAAAAAGCTTGGAAAAGATATTCCTGTAAACAAGTCTGTACGACTTTTCCTTTATTAATGACTGATGTGGTGGACCCAGAATGGAAGAACTTTAGGAACGCAACAAAATGCTCCAGGAATGTAGTCATGTGGAGAATTCTGAATATTTGTGGGAAAAAAAAAACTTATAAAACAAGATATGTGTCTTTTGACCTCACTTTCTTTCAAAACACAGGACTCTTCTTAGAATGTGCTTTTGTCACCCTTAGGTGTAGAAGATATCAGTGTGTTTACTTAAGATTATTCATTACATCTGGTTGCTATTTGTTTATATATCTATGAAAAATGCCAGGAGCCATTCTCATAGAGATCTCAAAAACCCCCTCCTCTCAGCCATTTCTAGCTTGCTTTCTCTAGGCTGTTTTTAGAAGGAAATGCACTAGTTTAAAGATTAGCCAAGTAAGCTAGATGATAGCAGTACATACAGATCTCACCCGAGAGGGCTTGAACAAAGGAAGCTCACCTGTGGTTAGGTTATCATAGCAAGTCCTTTCCACTTCACTTCCTCATGATCGAAATATGATGCCAAGTTCCTACTGCATCTGCCAAAACTTCCCTGAGATCCTGAGAGACAATTCTGAGAAACTGTACCTGAAGAATGATGCTAGCCCCCTGAGATTGTTCCTGAATACAATGACTTTCCCCCTTCACCCCTCCCCATACCTGCTTGCTTGCCTTTATAACGCCTTGTATGAAAATTAAAGTTTGACATCTTGATCTCAATACTGACTTGCTGTCCGCCTCTTTGTGTTTCTTGCCCCCACCCCCTTGCCCTTTTCCTAGGTAGCTCCAGGAACCCTGTTGATTGTCTTGTGGGTTGGTACAGAAAAATATGATGATTTGCCCTGCAAGACTTGTTTACCACATGTGACTTGTTCTTGTTGTATGCTGTACTCATGACTCTTCTTAAGGCTCTGAGTATAAACTGTCTAATGCTCTAAATAAAGTGGGCCCTCGCATGAGATTTTAGTTCACTTCATGTCCCACTGCAGGTAGAGTGCTAAACACCAGAATACTGGGGCCTATGGTCCTCAATGGTTTGAAAAGCTGGATGAGCCAGCCATGGGTAGTAAACCAGCAAGCATCACTCCTCCATATACTCTGCATCAATTTCTCCTTTGAATCCTATCCTAAATTATCTATAAGATTAACTACAAGCTATATGATGAAGTGAATGTTTTTATCCCCAAGTTACTCCTGGTAATAATGATTTATATCAGCAATTGAAAAAGAACTAATGAATCAACAGAGTATGATTACCAGTTGTAATTAAATATTCATCAGACAGTAATAAAAATATACTTGTAAACAAGTGGTGACTAAGTACACAATGAACTCTAACTATTATAATAAGAAAAAAATTAATCCCCAAACACTGAGATGAATAAAAATTCCAATATTGATAAAGTCTTTTTTGGAGGTCAACAGTTTAGAAAAAGAAATCTCTGTAAAGAAGAAAATATTCTAAAGTCAACAACAACCTTTCTTCATTAATATTTGTGGTGACTTGAATGGGAAATACACCACATAAACAAAGGTTTTAAACATTTGACACCCATTTGTTGTATTACTTGAGGAGTTGTTTAAATTTTCATGGAGGAAAAAATTGCCATTAATAGCCAGACCTAAATATTCTTTGTGTCACCCTCTTCCCCTTTGTCTCTGTTTAGTATTTGTGGTTGAACATCTCATGAATCATCTTTCTGCTCCAACTCCCATGCCTTCTTTTTGCTGCCTTACCTCCTCACAATGACGGGTACTTCGATTGCTTGTAACATAAGCTGACATAAACCACCTTTTCGATAAATTGCATTTAGTTAAACTGGTATTATGACATTAACATAAAAGTTACTAATACAATATTCTACAAAAGAAAACTAAACTAAAACATGGAAAAGAAAACAGTTACTAATTATTAGAGCATCAAATAATGAAATAGATAATTCTAAATGGATAAATTGATGAACCAAATGGTGCTTGCCTCCATTCCCAGCACTTTGGAGGCAGAGGTGGAGAGAATGCAAGAAAATTCAGTCCCAACTGTTCTATTTAGCAGGTTCTAGGCTAATTGGAGAATTATGAGACTTTGAAAGAAACACAAAACAGAACATTACTGCCACCAACAAAAACAACAAAAAGTAATTTAAATCAAAGGATAAATACTTGACAGGTACAACTGACAAAATCATAAGCAATAGATCATAGATGATTAAAGGTACATAACTCAATTTTGTACTTGAAAGGACAGAACAATCCTATTTACCTTAAAAAGTGTATTAAAATGTGTACTGCCAAATAAAAGATGTAAGAAATAAAATGTTTCTAGAAAAATATAAAGCACCCAAATTTACTCAAGAAGAAAGGAATACCTGAATAAACCGAAAGAAGTTTTCAATAATCAACAGTAAGTATTAAATCCTAATAACACTCTCACAAAGCATTAAACTTGGATGTTTTACCAAGCAATTCAATACAATTTTTAAAAGATTTAAATGAAAATAAAAAACATTGTTCTTGCTATATATTCTGATGATACTTTTCCCTCTTCTATTTTCTTCCCTTATTCTCCCATCTCTCCATTCACAACCTTCACACCCTTGCTTAATCACTTCCTGTAGAAACCAAACAGGCAAACAAAACCAAAAAACACTGAAAAACTACAACACATAACTACACACACACACACACACACACACACACACACAATCAGAAATCATAATACACAGACACATGCACACACACTCATCACAAAATCAGAAACCGTAATACGCAAGCAAAATTTCAATAAAACAGACAAAATGCAAAAAATTCCAAAAATACCACTGAGTTCAATTTTTTGCTAGCTATACACTGTTAGGCATGAGTCCTACCTTGTATACCTTCACTAAACTCTGCTAAGTCTCCTTTTGAATACAGGTAGATTCTTTGTTAGAGGTTGGGAGGCAGTGTCTATTTCCCTGAGAGTGTCTGACTTGAAACTGTGCCATACTTATGCATACTTCCAGGGCTACCATGAGTTCATATGTGAATCAGTTCTGCTGCATCTGGATGACACTGTATTTTTAGAGCTATGCATCCTTTCTGTTTCTTACAGTGTTTCTACTTCCTCTTTTGCAAAGGTCCTGGAGACCTTAAGAGATAGATTTGATGAAGCTATCTCATTTAGGACTGAATGTTCCAGAAACTCCCACTCTCTGTACATTGTCCAGTTGTCTTAGTTCTCATCTACTGCAAGAAGAAACAACTTTAGGGATGGCTCAACAAGATACTGGGCTATGATATATCAGAATGTCATTAGGACTCACTTTATCACTATGTTCTTTTAGCAGAACAACTGTATTTGGTCTTTACTTAGGCTCACACTCTCCCATTCTTGGCCAGCTGAAAAGTATCAGATATGATTTCTATCTTGTTCAGTGGCAGAGATTTTAACAGAGATTTGTTGGGTAATCTCACAGCATATGTACTACTATGGTACTGAGATGGCTTGGAGGCACCAGACTGTTTAGATCACAGGGTTTGTATATAGGCACAGTACCTTCTAGTAGAAGTGAAAACTCAAGGTAAGCACAAGCTCAACATCTCTATGGCCAATGAGATATATAAGTGTTGTCTTTGTTGCCATTATTTTTTGGACAACAGCCAATAACCATGGTAATAGACTATGATATTTGGAGGTTTACATGGAAACCCTTTGGCCAATGAATAAAATTGACTTAAGCCAATCCTGGCACTGCAAATGTACTTAGTCAAAGTTGTCTATTATTGAAATACTCTACCCCATTATTTGGTGATAACATTTAGATATCTTTCATATGTGTATTTATTATTTACAATAACAATTTTCCATATAACCCTTCAAATGACTCATTCTGGTATTTATCCATCTCTGTATTCCTTCCCTTAATCATTTCCTTCATTGCCCTTCCTATTTATTCTTCATATCTAGTTTCTACCCTCTTACATCATAATTACCCCTTTTCATAGAAAATCCTCTATTGCCCCTCATCCTTACTAGATACATATTCTCTGTGGTATATGGGCTGTAGTATGCATATCAAAGACTTAAGAGCATATATCTCCATGAAAAAAAATATGCACTATTTAACTGTTTGGATATGTGTTGCCTCATTCAGGATTATTTTTTCTAATTCCATCTATTTACCTGTGATTTCACCATTTTTCTTTTTTTAAACAACTGGATAATATTCTATTTTGTGATACTACCACATTTTCATTATCCATTTATCTGTTGATAGAAATCAAGAGTTTTCCCAATTCCTGCTTATTATGAGTAGAACATAATTGAATATACATGGACTATCTTTATACTTGGATGTAAATTCCAGAGGCTATATGTCCTAAAGTGATACAGTTGGATCTTGAGGAAGATCCGGGTCCAGCTATCTGAGAAACTACCACAGTGATTTCATATGGATGTATAAGTTTCACTCCCATCAGAAATGACTGTGTCCTCTTTCTCCACATCCTGGACAACATGAGCTGGCATTTGTTCCTGATCTTTGTAATTCTGACGTGTATAAAAGTTCAGAGCGATAAAGTGCTTCTCAGCTATTTGTGTTTCATCTTTTATAATTCTCTGCTTAATTCTTGTTTGCAAGAAGTTTCAAAATACAAAAGAAAGATAATGTGTCCGTTGAATTTCATCTGTCAGTAAGATCCTGATTCCAACACTAGTCAAATATCAAAAATAAAAAAATAAAATTAATAGAGTTAGAAAACAAGGAAAATTGCAGGCCTGTATGTCTTATAATGTATTTTTTATGCAATTTCACCAAAGGAATTAAGAAAAAATAAGTATATGACATAATTAAATAGTATTTATATCAGGTAAACATTTTAGCCATTGAAAATCAATTACTTTATTTATGTCTCTCCTTTTGGAGATATTTCAATCACTAATACTAGCTTTATATTTATATCAATATATTTATATATAGATAGATAGATATAGAGGGAGATTATTGAAAGGATATATTAAATTTCCCTCCAGTAAATTGTAAATTGTTTATTATTTATGTTTAGGCTTACCATTAACACAGTATTGAATATTGCTACTTCCAAATTTAAGATATTTATAAGTATATCTGCAAGATAAATATCTAGAAGAACAATTTGGAGTGTTCTGTGAGTGCATTATAATTTATTACATCATTATAATATAGATCGATTTCTTAACTTAATCTCTTTGACCTGATCTAAATTCGTGTCTAATCCCTTCTGGGCTCTGCCAAACATCCATGACTACCCTCCTGTAGCAGTGTCCCCAAGCCCCAGCTCCTCCTGAGACCTCACATAGTTGCTGTGTTTTCCTTGTTCCAAATCATGGCAGGAAACCCTCTCTCTTTCCCTGTCCCTCTTCTGACACCATGGATCCAGAAGTACAGCCTTCCCTTCCACCAAGCATTTTGCTTTACTGACAAATCAAGAACCACTTGGGGAACAGAATTTCAGCATCAGAACCTCCCTTTACAGGTATAGATGTAAAAACAATAGTAAATATTACACTTGTAACAAATTGTCTTTTTTTGTAAAACCAGAAGCAAAGACAAAGATAAAGGTTGTAATTTATATGTCATACTTCTAAGTGTCTAAGCTGAAAGTGTCTCACAAACCTTTCAGATTTAGCTGTACATTTTCATTTATTTTTATTATGATAATAATAATTGTAGTTAAAATTTGTTAAACACTTTTCAATAATGAAAGCTTTTCAATAATGAAAACATATGTCTGTCTTGACATAAGAATCACTTGACAGATTTAGCAATATTTAAAACATTTGGAAATATGAGAAAAAGCAATTAAAATGTTAAATTCTTTACTCGAATATTTGTGTCAAAATCTGAATATTTAAGCAATTAAACCTATGCTTGCAATCATGCCTGTCAAAACCCAGTGATATTGAGAGGAACCAATAAACTTTTGAAGTCACTGGAAAATCATATCAATACTTATCGACATCTTTTATAGTACCCTATTTAATTTGAATTAATTTTTATTTATATATTATGGCTCTGAAAAATAATTCTGAAATAAGTAATGTTTTGTAGAAGCAGATTTAACGCAAGCTGCTGATAAAAAAAATGAGGTTTTAAATGCTATTAATATTTGCAGAGCAATTGTTTCACACCTTAATGTTTATAGCAGAGTGTGACAGCAGTGTGTATTCAAAATGCACACATGGAATTATATGTGTGAATGCAACAGTAACAGGATACATTTTAACATTGCTTTCATTCAAAGTGAAAAGCAAGCTTCTCTTCTTTATCAATTAGCTATCAATTTTATTTATTTAGAGGGTATGATATGGGGCATTTAACAACAGTGGAAAAGAAAGCAACTGATCTTAGCACACAAAACAAAGGTATTCCATTCAAAAGGCACACTGATAGAATTCCTATTAAAATAGTTTAAAATACATGTAATTATTCAATCATGTACCCTTTATGCATTCACGACTCAACTGTATTTATTTTATAACAAGAAAATGAAATGTAAAATTCAACTCACAATGAATGAGTCAGGAAAACGCAAGATACTTTATATCTTCTTTTATTTAAAAAATATTAAATATATCCTTCTTCATCCTATTCATAAACCAGGGGTGAGAGAAATGTTAAATTATAGTTAAACCTGTTTCAAAATAGGTTATTATCACTACTAAAAATACTCTGTGAAGTGATCTATCTGTAGGCTATTGTGAACCAGATTTGATACAGGAATAAAATAGGGAACCTATAAAAACAGAACAAAGATAGAAACAAAGTGAGAAGTTTCAGACAGCACTAGACCCATCCTTCTCTCAGTGGTGGGTATATGATGGGTATAACATTTCAGTTGGAAATGTATTTGGTTCAATGTGCTTCAGGTGTTCATTTCCCACTTATTTTCTAATTGTCTAGAGAGGATCAAGGCATCTGTATGCATTTTCAATTATTTGAAATTTGGTTTTATATTAAGTCTCCAAGAACTGCTTATTCATAGATCATTTTGATATTATGGTGTGTGTGTGTGTGTGTGTGTGTGTGTGTGTGTGTGTGTGTTTGGGTGTGTGCTGTTTGGGTGTGCTCATTGCTAATAAATAAATAACCATCTTATTAACTGTCTTATTATATTTTATAGGACTTTGTAAAAACTCCTTTCAATATTTATGTGTAATTTAAGTAGAAAAAATATTTTTGCCAGTTACACTACAGAAAGGTCTTTAATATTTAGAATATGTGAAAGATTGTGCTAATTTAACATTATCTCTCCTCTGCCAAATTCTTCCAATAAATACATAACAGAAATCTCCTAAATGAAGAAAGAGTAATATCCAATATTTTTTAAAAAGTGATTAACAACTTTAGCCACCAGCAATTCAATTAAAATTACTTTCAAATTCCATCTAATCTACTCAAAATGGTTACCGTCAAGAAAAGAAGTATCATCAAATGCTGTTGAAAAAATGGGGAAAGAGAAACTGTTTACCCCTGGGGTAAATGTAACCTAGTGGCTTTATTTTTATAGTTTGACAGAGATTAGATCAAACTCAAACTATTAAATACTAGAAGTACAAGAGACTGAAGACTACAGTTCCATCTAATGCTATCCTTAAGATGACTAAAACTAATGGTTGTGGTGGCTAGTACAATGTTGTGAGGTCATTATGTGTATCGTTGAGTAGTTGCCTGGATGGTCTCATTAAGGCATGACCAGTTGAGCAGGAGCCATGGAAGGCTGTCTTCACAGAAGTCCCCCATCTTCTCCACTCACTTTTCCTTTGACTTAGGTGATAGTGATATTGTGTCTTATTTATATCAGCTGTTCCTACAGTGTAACTTTATAAGAAGAAGTCACCAAGCTAGAATCTATAAAAGGCTAACTGAATCCTGTGTGTAGCATCACTTTCCATCTTTACCAGTGAGATAAGTAGTTGCTGGGATATGGTGGAAAAATACTATTTGTTTTCCAAACTTGGGGTTGTTTATTGCTTAATAAGGCTTGATAAAGCTATAATATAACTTCCAACGTCCAAGAATGTATTCATTTCAAATAAATCATATTTATCTCATGTTTTAAGGCATTCTACTATATCAGAAGCTGACATCTAGCAAAAATTGAGTAGGCATATTAAAAAACAACTGATAGAATTTATAATTTTATTTAATGTAATAATATTAAGTTAAAATGAATTCTTTTTAAAAAATGTATGTAAAAAGTGTAGTATTTTTTGTTTTCCTTCTGATCAGTGATCAATAGGGATAGCCTGAGTTACATGTGTACATAAGCAAGGATCAAATATTATTAACCTCTTAAAATTGTACAGTCACACTTAGTGATGTGTTTTAAACTAGTCAATGTATTTACTTCTTAAATTCATGAGTAATATCTTGACTAATTGTTATTCTCTGGTATATAGAAATCAATGAGGCTACTCAAAAATAATTCTGTTTTTTTAAAGTCTCCCTTGTAAAAAGTAAACATGATACAGATAATAAATGATTCCTAGATAATAAATGATAATAAATGAATCTTACGCTTCTGTTCATTCTCTGACTGATCATTATTAAAACTAACATCAGTTTCTAAAAGCTACAATATTTGTTCCAATTAGTGACTTCTAAATTGTTATTTGAAGGTTGGTTGCACTCATGGCATGAAGGAATCACAATTCCCTCAGAGTCATTGGGAATGTGGAATTTCATGTTTACATTTACCATATTTTAAGTATGTTTTAAGAGAAGAGTACAGCTAAACTCACCTATTTAACTGCAGCTTAGTAGGAACTAATTTTCGATCTGTTGTATTCAGGTGAACTGGTGCCAAGCTACTCTTACATTTAATAGCATCAGGGAGCCTGGGATTCACCTTCCCTCTGGACTACCCTCTGAAGGCCTGGATATAGTGTAGTCATTTTCCTTTTCTCAGTAGAACAAAACAGAATTTTCAAATAATTGTTTCTAAACAGCAGGAGAGCTTAATTAAATTAAGGCACCGAGTCATGAAGACAAGCATCAGGAATAGGGGCTTTTTGAAATTTAGTTTAAGAGGAAACCAAAATTCTGTTCTCACATTCTACGAATAGAAGTCAGAGGAGTTTGAAAGCATTTATATAAAACTATTTATATCAAAATACAATGTAGGTCATAAATTTTGCACCAATCAAAAGTTTATTTAAACTGGTGATGACCAAAAAAATAATATAGTTAACTTTTTGTCATAGTAATTGCTTACACTTGGCCAATGTTTGTACACAATCTTGGCATAAATATAATCTTCTGATATATTAAAAAACATAAAAATTAATACTATTTTTGTAGGTTACTATTTTTGACATATTACTGTATATCAATTTTGTTGATGTAGTTTATATTTTTTGAAGTGCTGAAAGCATACATGATAAATTTACATTATGAAAATTTGCAAGTGAAGAAATGTAGTTAAATGAAATTATAATATGCTTTCTAGTTTTATTTATTTTTGTCTTTTGCTTTTAATGAAATGGCAGAACTGTGTTCGTATTAGTTGTTTGAAAAATCATGATCCTTAATTCAGTTCCTTCATTCTAAAGAGGTCTATTCGTAATCTGAAAAGAAAATGGCAATTTTCCACATCGTACATAAAAAGAAGCTTGACTACAATAATGTTTTCATGTCTGTCATTGACAAAGTTAGGAAATAGAATGCACTATGATAAAATCAATTTTATTCAGGCCATTGGACATTCAACTCAGCATGATTTTTCAATTTTATAAACAGTAGGGGACTCTTTGGGAGATAATGAGGTAAAACAGGACCATGAAATCACTAGCAAAATTATTTCTTTTTTCCCCCTTTGGCCTTTTAAGTCAAAACTGAATGCTCTTAAAAGAGTGAGTAGGATAGAATTTGAAGAATCCCCAAATGACTACATTTTCTGTGAAGTTACAGTGGATCCCCACAGTTTTCTTTTTTTTTCTATATTCTTTGTTTACATTCCAAATGATTTCCCCTTTCCCGGATCCCCCCTTTCCCCATATGTCCCATAAACCTTCTTCTCTCCATCCATTCTCCAATCACCTTTCTCCTTTTTTCCTCTGCCCTTATATTCCCCTCCAATGCTATATCAATTCTTTCCAGGATCAGGACCTTCTCCAAACTTCTTCATGGGAGTTGTTACGTGATTTGTGCCTTGGGTATTCAGGGCTTCTGGGCTAATTAATATCCACTTATCAGAGATTGCATTCCATGCATAATCTTTTGTGACTGGGTTACCTCACTTAGGATGATATTTTCCAGATCAAACAATTTGCCTAAAAATTTTGTGAATTCATTGTTTCTAATTGCTGAGTAGTATTCCATTGTGTAAATATACCACATTTTCTGTATCCATTCCTCCTTTGAGGGGCATCTGGGTTCTTTCCAGCTTCTGGCTATTATAAATAAGGCTGCTATGAACATAATGAGGCATGTGTCTTTATTGCATGCCGGGGAATCCTTTGGGTATATACCCAGGAGAGGTATAGCAGGGTCCTCCGGAAGTGTCATGTTCAGTTTTCTGAGGAACCGCCAGACTGATTTCCAAAGTGGTTGTACCATCTTACAGCTCCACCAGCAGTGGAGGAGTGTTCCTCTTTCTCCACATCCTTGCATTGATCCCAGAGACTTGAGAAAATGGGATGTGACATTAATGTCTCATTCAGGGTTGAGATGGTCTCTTAGAAATACCTTTAAGATACCCATTTAGAGAGTCTCTAAAGTCTACCTTTTTTCTTTGAAAATCAGTCCCCAGAGAAGTGTGCCACACTTCATAACATGGTTATGTGTCTTTTATTGGTAGCTTAATTTTTCTCTCTTTTTGATTGTAAATTCCCATCTGTTGCTTAAATTCCTCCACAAATTAATTTCTGCTATTAAGTTTATCATTACTTGTATGGTTTTGCTAATGCGATAAATTTATCTCGTTATATTTAACCTAACATAGGTTACATTTTGACATAACAGATTATTATTTGATCTTTCCTTGCAGAACATACTTTTCAAAATAATTACTAGGAATTATTCTCTCCAACCAGAAAATAAGTTAGCCATCAGACATCACAATTTATATGCTATAGGAACCACATTCAATAGGAGGAGGCACTGTTGAGTGAATTTAAATGATTTTATATTTTTTTTATTTTTTAATTTTTTGAGATTTTATCATGTTTTTGCCTGCACGTTGGTCAATGCTTCGCTGCTTGTAGTACCTACAACGGCCATGGGAGGGCAATAGAGAGTGTTGGCCAGTCGCCTTGTTGATGCTGGGAATTGAACCCTGGTCCTCTGGAAGAGCAGTTAGTATTCATAGTTCCTAAGTAAGTTGTCATTTCAGCCATAGATTCTGTGTATTATATCCAAAATAGTTTCAATTTATAATGAATTTAAATTATAAGCAAGTTACTTTCAACTTTTCTTACTTATAAATCTAAGATGGAGAATTAGTTCACTCTCATTTTTTTTTCTGTAACTCAATTTCAAGTTATATTAAAACTTCTTGAACTACCTCACATAATGAATGTGACAATGTACAGTTTAGACAGTGATAATTTCCTGATGGGAGGTGCCTTCCAATGTGCTGGATATTTTGGAGATTTTGTGTATAAAAAGTATTCAGGTATGACACTTATGCATGTAGTAGAAATATTCTAGGAAAGGAGAATGTGTGTCTATGTGGAGAGACTTGCAGAAGTCTTATGTGAAATAGGTGAGAAGCAGGTGTTTACAATCAGCCATTCTTAAATTATTTCAGCTTTTGGGAGTAATAAAAGCCATCACCAGATGTTGACTTTAAGCACATGTGAAAAGTTTTCTTGTATGCATGCGTTATTACATTATCTTACATCAAATGCAGTAAAGAGGGCTAAGTCATGAATTTGTGTCTAATGTTTACTTCAAATCTGTATAGTTTTAGAGAATCATTAAGCCCAAGACTAATGCCATTCAAATTTTATTACCTAGTGCAAAATAGAGTCCAAATGGCAAAGAAATTGTGAACGAGTGAACAATTTATAGCCATCTGGATAATTCCCAATTTTTAGTTAAGGTTCTCTAGAAGAACAGAACTGATATAGTGAGTCTATATTTACAAATGTACTTATTAGAGCGACCTAGCTGTGGATTGTAGGCTGTGGTTCAGCTTCTCCAGAAGTAACTGCCTCCTAACAGAAACTCCAAGAGCCCAGTATTCATTCGGATAGCAAGGCTGGAAGTCTCACCAATTTTTTAGTATACACAAGAACCCTGAAGAAGTATCACTGTGAAGGAATGAACTTGCCATTAAGAACAAGGGCAAGCAGACAAAGACCAAAAGCTTTCTCCTTCCTTCCCCAGTAACAGGAATCTTACACAAATGTAGCCCACTATCTGTTGCTGCTATCTCTTGGAAGCTAAACTAAAATCTGCTACTGCCATATCGCTAAACCAGTATTAATTCTAGTTACATTCTAAATAACTATACTTCATTCTATAGATAAATGTGACTTTTATCCAATATCCAAAAAACATCATTTTTTTCCAGTGGATAGAAATGAATACAATAGTTAAAGCTGTCAAAATGCAAAACGTATGGATTTTGTGTATCTCAGATCCAATTAGTATATTATGTTATAATCTCATAATAAATGTGAGTCAAAATATCTCTTATTGATCAGCTGAATTGGAAGATAATATGGAAAACTGTATCTTTTATATGTTTTGTAAGTATCACAATATCCACTTATCTTCCATTATCAGTTATGTGCATTACCAGTTATCAGATTCTGCAGCTTCTGAGCCTACTGAGTATATGGACTCAAGGTTGGGGATGAAATACAGCTGAGAGATCTGTACTTGCCAAGGTTTCAAATGCTGTAGAATAAAACAATGAAAGGAGCCAAGAAGGCAAAGATATAAGTATATGATTGAGGGTAGGGGCAGGAGGACAGGGACTTTAGACTCTTCAGTCATTTGAAGAATGATATGAAAAAGTTCCCCCATTACAGATCATAATTTAGATAAATGGTCTAAACTTAACAAAATATAGGATTTAAAAACCCTGGTAAAAGAAAAATATAGGAAATTTGTATTCTGGCAGATGGTTTACCAGTAAGAGGGCCTTACGGTGGGTCTGATTTTTGAATCCTCATCATCTCTGCTAAATTCTTGGCAAGGCTGTATGAGCCTGCTGTTGGTATTCTGTCTAAGCTCCACCCTACACCTACCTGGCAATAGCCAGGTATGCCCTGCTCCACAGCTCTGGCTCACTATAAAGGGGCTACTTGTCCCTCCTCTCCCTCTTTGTTCTCTCTGCTCTTCCACATACTCTCACCTCTCTGCCCTTTGGGCTCTCCTCCCCCCTCTCTCCACGTGGTCATGGCCGGCCTCCACTCCACTTCTCTACTCTCTCTCTCTCTCTCTCTCTCTCTCTCTCTCTCTCTCTCTCTCTCTTCTCTCTCTCTGCCTCTCTCTACCACTAACTCCCATCCTCTACCCTGAATAAACTTTATTCTATACCTTGCCTGTGTGAGTGTGGTCCCTCAGGGAAAAGAGGTGCCTGGACAAGGGCTTGCCTGGGCACCTCCTTCCCCCACACCGCCATGTCACACTCCCTTAACCTCCAATCCTCTCATTTTAAGCCCCTTCACCAGCAACTTCAGTGTTGCAAGGACAGATCCCAGAAGCTCCCAACCCAGTTTTTCTAGCCAAAGCTTAGAACTTAGGGTTTCAGTTTCTGTGAGAAGCTGTGTTAAGGAAGAATTACATGGGAGTTTCATCCCCTTGACTATGTGAGCCAGTGGACAAATTCATTCACTCTTACATACTCATACAAACACAGCATACAGGATACACATACACACACAAAGAAAACCATGGGAAACTGCATGACTTATTGAAGTCATGCATATTTAATCACTTCCTTCAAAAAGGAAGGCAGGAAACAGGAATTCCCAATGTAAGAGGAATTTCCCCTTCTTCATGTGCTCTGTTATATCTGTCCCAGTGTTATAGAAAAATATTTCTTCCTTCCTAGTTAATTCTTGATGACTAAAAAGAAAACCAGAAATTAAAATAAAACGTTAGTGACTAATATCTGCTTTACACTGTTATTGCAAATACATTTAAATTTAAATTTAATTTCCTTTGCACTCATCAACTCAGTAAAGCCTAACTTTCAACATATATTCAAAGCTCTTAATATTTTTTGTTGCAAAGATAAGAACAGAACAGATTTTATTTATATACTTAGGACTATGTACATATTGATACAAACATATATTTGTGTGTGTTTGTGTGTGTAAAAATAATTAATGAAAAATGAATTTGCCTTTTAGAGAGATTTTTAAGAGTTGCATATGGGTGAAGCAAGAAGGAGAAAAATAACGGTAAAAATGATACAATTATAATTTCACGAAATAAAATTTATTATGAAAATAAAATAGAGGTGCAATAATTGTCATATATCATTCTCTCTTTGTCTGATAAAGTTATTTCAAATTCTTGTATTTGCTACAATAAACACAGGATTTTCCATACCTTCTGAACTCTGAGATGTAAACAATTGGTTCTTTTCTGAGAAATAGCAAGTGGTGAATCTGAATAGACTTCTGTAGCTTTAAAATATTGCTTCAGGATCTGCAGAATGGCTAAACTGTTAACAGCACCTGCTGCTGATACAAGGACCTGAGCTTACATCCTGTCACCCAACTTGTCCACTCACAACTACCTGCCACTCCAGCACTGAGATATCCAATGCTCTTTTCTTGCTTATCTGCATCCAAATCCCCTCTCTCTCTCTCTCTCTCTCTCTCTCTCTCTCTCTCTCTCACACACACACACACACACACACACACACTCACACACAACACATACACACACACACACATACACACATTAAAATATTTTTCATTTTTCACTTCTATGTCCTTTCATAAAGACAAAATGATGATGCAGAGGGGAAATGGTGGACGGTGATATCACAGCACACGGACAAGTGAACGGCCTGTAGGGCCAGCCAATCTTTATATCCTTTCCTTAGGGGAGGTCAGGAGAGGGCATTGGAGTTTGTAGATCTAAGTATCTAGGAATAAATGTGTTTGTGAAAGCAGGCGCTAGACTCTTTCATTCAATAGAGCATCCGCTGTACAATGGGTCTAGAGGACACAAATTCCTGGTTGCCTTTATATTGGCTGTCTTATTTATAGTCCTTACTTTTCTCTATATTCATAATTCCCAGGTCTCCTTAGTGCCCTGTAAATTATTCAGATATTCGTTCATCTTGTTTTGACTGCCCCATTTTGAAGGTCCTGCCAAGCTTGAATGTGCACAGAGGAATGCTCAGATAAAGTAAAGTAGGGATTTAAGAGCAATGAGAGTATTGTCTTTCTCCACTCCAATAAGAACATTTAAGGTGCATCTGAGGTTTCTCTTACTCCTTTGGCTCTCTTTTTATTACAACATTTTTACTCAAATTGGCAAGTAGGCAGAGGGCTATTCCAGTGTGAACTTTGTCCCATTAAAGAACAGAGGATGGTGATAACAAACCATGAAGCTAAATGATTTTCTTTCTCCCCGGGTGTCAGTTTCACATAAATTGTGTCTGTTGTGAGTCAGCTTTGCCATTTTGTAGTTTTCAAAGCTTTAAAATACAAAATAGAGAGAGCACAAAGCAATAAGGTATTTATATTGGCTAGCCTAATTTGTAAGGCTATTATATTAGATTTAAACAAGCCTCCCAGTAGCCTGGATTCTCACAATCGTATTATTTTTATGTCTAAGGAAAAATAACTACTTTCTCCTAAAAAAAAAAAAAAAAAAAAAAAAAATAAAAACCACACATAAAATTGATTGACATCAAGAAACTAAATTCTAAAATTAAGAATAGAATAGAATAAAATAGATAAGTATAAAGTGAATCAATACACATTGAGTAAAAATTATTAGTTATTGAATATTTTGCAGTGACATTAGGATGGATTTAGTTTTATATTATCAGTCAGTGTGATATTACTATTATTTACTTAAAGAACCATACAGTATATAGACAAAGCTCCAATACCAAAAGTACTTAGATATTGTTAGACATTAATTTAAGTCTTAGGGAAAGATTGAAAGAAGCTGAGGATGAGGGTGACTCCATATGAAGTCCAGCAGCCACAAATAACCTGACCCCTGAGGTCTCTCAGATACTGAGCCATCAACCAGGCAGCACACACCAGCTAATATGAGGCCTGTGACACAGTGACACAAATCAGCAGAAAACTAGTATGGCCTCAGTAAAAGAAGAAGCACCTAACCCTCAAGAGATTTGAGGCCCCAGGGAGTGGGGTGGTCTGGTGGGTTGTGGTGGGAATATCCTCTGGAGATGGGGAGGAGGTATGGGATGAGGAACTGTCAGAGGGCAGACTGGGAAGCGGATTGTGACTGGAATGTAAAAATCGAATAAAGAATTATAATTAAAAAGAAAAAAAGGTTTAGAACCCCCCCAAAAAAGACTTGAAGAAATGTGAAAATTAAATGTAATAACCTGACCTACTTTGATTTTTGCATGTAATAACATGATCTTTTCTATTATCTGACTAACAGAACCTTAATCTTCATGTACTTAAATGGATTTTAGACAATCCTGATTCTGACATTAAGAAATAACTCATCTTTTCCTAATGTTATTCACTTAAAACTTACATCTACACCTTTATTCTCTATATGTTTATTGCATTTAAAAAAATCTCTAGCCAATTAAAAGACTTTAGACTCTTTTAAGGCCTTTTGAGACATCTCGTTGAGGTGTGACTATCAATACCCCTCTTTCCAAGTTCTGTGAGAGCATACGGTGAACACCAGCAGACCTTTTATAGAAATTTGGAAACTCCCTGTGCCTGGAAGACAGGGTATCTTTTTTCTACCGTGTAGCTCTAGCACACCCTCGGAAGAACACTAAAATCCCACTTGTGCTTTATTTCATTGATGCTCCAATTCCACTGTTTATATTGCAGCAGCTCTGTCCTTCTGCAAATACCTTTAATGAGACAATTGTCATCTCTGTAACTTCTCAGGGCAACATTGTTGCTCTGACCTAATATAAGTCAGTTGATATACATAAAACTTAATATGATCTTGAGCCATGTGCCTGCTTTATTTTCCAGGCAAGTGGTTTTAACTTCATTCCTGTATTTACTTGGTAGTATATAAATAAAATGAGTATTTCTCTGAATGATTTTATTATGATTCCTTTCTATGCATATTTCAAGCAGTGGCAGTAGAACGTAGTCATTCTTATAACATCATGAAGGTTGTCCTGCGTTTTATCCTTTATTTTATCATTCTGGCTATTTTCTCTTTTTCTTGGTGTGTCTGTCTAAAGGTTTGTAAATTGTATTAAACTTATTTTTACTACTCCTTCTCTCTTTTGTTTCTATTTACATCTATTTTAGTATTTGTGATCTCTGTCTTTTTGATAGTTATGCATTTATGTCACTCTCCATTGTGTTTGTTTGTTTATTAGACTTAAATGCCACCACAACAGTATGAGACCCTATATTTATTTCTTACATAGGTGGCATCTGCTAACATAAATTAGATTCCACATACTACTCAATCTATGTCCTATAAGATTTGTTATGTGGAGGCCACGGAGATGGACTCTTTGATGAAGTGCTTTATACAAATCACGAGGATTAAAACATTAAAATTTAGATTTCCAGGGTCCAGAATAAAAATATGGACTAGATGCATCCTGGTCACACCAGTGCTGAAAACCAGAGTCAGAATGACCACCGGAAAACAGCTGGCTATCAAGTCTAGCCAAGTGGAGAGCTCTCATTTCAGTGAGAGAACCTGTTTCAAAAAATTAGTTGGAGAAGTGAGAAGTAAAAGATGTCTCTAGATGTCCATCTCTGGTTCTACATTCATCAAACTGACAAGGAAGACTACTTGTTCAAATACATGTATATGCCTATGTGTGCATACACACACATACACACTTTATATATGTATTTATGTCTTTCACATTTCTCTGTGTAGTTTACTATTCTTACTTCCTACTAGTAATTCAGCTTACATTTAATACTGAATCATGAATGGTACATTATCTGTGAACATCCTTACCCAAACCCTTGCTAGAATAGTCTTGCAGTGATAGAATTTTTATTTCTTATTGAAAGTGGATTCTTCTCTCATACAATATACCTCAATTACAGTTTCCCTTCCTACCACTCCTTGCTCCACCCTACCTTACCTGTCTGCTAAATATACTTCCCATGTTTCCTTTTCAGAAAAGAGCAGGCTTTTAAAAGACATCAGCCAAACAAGATAAAATGAGATCTGATAAAATAAGGTGAAAACTCTCATGCTGGGGCAGGATAAGGCAAGCAAAAAGTAGGAAAAAAACTTCAAGAGAAGACAATGAGTCAAATACACATCCACCCCCACTGTTAGGAGTCCCACCTAGGTAGAAACACCAAGGTAACAGCCATAACATGGATGCACACAACCTAGTGAAGACCCATGCAGGCCCCATGCTTGCATTTTCAGTCTCTGTTAGCTCATGCCAAAAGCCCTGCTTAGTTAATTCGGTGGGATATGTTTACCTGATGTCCTCCATCTTTTTGAAGTCCCCCAAATTCTGAGGGGAAAGATACAATAGATGCCTTCCATTTGGACTCTCTTTTATCATAATGTTCTGCTGTAGGTCTCTGCACACTCTCCCATCTGCTGCCACCGGAAGTCTCTCTGATGACCACTGAACCCAGCACTGATCTACAAGTAAAACATAAAAAATATCATTGGGTATCAATTCATCAATTTCCCTTTTTGCCAGTATTGTTTGTTTCTACCCTAGGTCTCTGGTCCATCCAGTCTCTGGTTTTGAGCCAACCAAGCAGTGTTGGTCACAGACTACCTCTTGGAGAGTAGACCTCATGTTAAATAAAACAAGGTTGGCCTCCCACAAGTTATGCACTACCATTGCCACAGCTTGACTTGCAGGTAGGTCAGATTGTTGGAAAAAGGGTTTTGTGGCTGGCTTGTTCCCCAGGGTTCTCTTTTTATAGTCTGCAGAGTCCCTTTTCTAGCCAGAGATTGGAACATGGGGGTAAAAGCTCCAAGATCACCTCAGCTAAACATTTTTACATCACTGAGCAGAATGGAAGTTGTTCTTGCCTATGATAACATACTATCAACTTTCAGAGGGTAGCTTTCTACTCTAGCATTAACCTGGTATTTTTAGGGATCTCGATTATAACTCCTTTTCTAACAACTCAACTGAATGCAACTTAGTGCCAACACTTGGCATTGCCTGGAAGCAAAACATGGCCAGTTAAGTCTTGGTATCCTCCATAACCAGGAGTCCTCATTGGGGACAACATCATAGATTCCAAAAAGTTCCTACTGCACTAGGTTTTCACACTATCCTTCCCAAATTCCCCTCAATTCCAGCTATCTCTCTTCATGGTTCTCCCCAAATCCTGCCTGATCCTGCCTGTGCAGGGTTCCAATATCCCCCATGAAACTTGCAGAATCGATTCTACTTCATTTTCCTAGGGAGATCCATAATGCCCACCCCAGTACTCCTCTTTGCCTAACCTCTCTGGCTCTGTGGTTTGTTTTACAGCATGCTTATTGTTTACTTAACAGCTAATATCCATTTATAAGCGAACACACACCATACTTGCCCTTCTGGGTTTGGGTTCTCTTGTGAAGAATGATTTTTTCCAGTTGCATTTGCCTGCAAATTTTATGTCATTATTTTTTTGTCTACTGAATTAAAATGAGTTACTCTATTGTATAAATGTATCACAAATTTTCTTATCCATTACTCTGTTGGGTGTCATCTACATTAATTTTAGTTTCTGGCTATTACAAATAAATCTGCTATGAACATAGTTGAGCAAGTGTTCTTGTGTAATACAAAGAGACCTTTGGGTCTATGCCAAAGAGGGGTATTGCTATGTCTTGAGGTAGATTGATTTCCAATTTCGCAGATTGGTGTCCAAAGTAGCTGTACAATCTGCACACCCACCAGCAATGAAGGAGTATTCCATTGTTCTACATCCTCACTAGCACAAGCTGTTATTGATCTTAGCCATTCTGAGAGGTATAGGATGGAATCTCAAAGTAGTTTTGATTTGCATTTCCCATTTGACTAAGGATGTTGAACATTTTCTTAAATCTTTCTCAGACATTTGATATTTCTCTATTGGAAATTCTCTGTCTAGATCTATTCACTATATTTTAATTAGGTTATTTTTTAAAATAACTAGTTTCTTGAGATCTGTATATATTTTGACATTAGACCTTTGTCAGATGCAAAGTTGGTGATAATATTTTCTCATTCTGTAGCTTGCTGATTTCCCTAATTGACAGTGTCCTTTGCCTTACACAAGATTTTAGTTTCACAAGGTATCATTTAATTGTTGATCTTAAATCGCAGGCACCAAGATAACATTTATTAAACATTTAATTTATTGTTTTCTTTTCTTAATTTGTTTTCTTAATAACAAAGCAAAGCAAAATTAACAAATGGGCCAACAGAGTGGCCAAATTGGCCTTGAACTTACAATTTTTCTTCCTACTATTTAAAATTTAAGACTTTTTCTATGCTTACCACTTAAATGGTACTTATATATTTGTCTGGTTCATGCATTTATACAGTATACCTTAACAACATATACTAAAATAAGATAATCAGGAAAATTCTAAACATTCACCCTTGATCTAAAATTATCTCATACAACTAATAAAACCTGTCTGTGGGAAATATTCTTCTAGCTGTGCTGCCTTTTCTGGCTTCAGTGGGAGAGGATGTGCCTAGTCCCACAGAGACTTGATATGCCAGGGTGAGAGTATACCCAGAGGGAGCCTCCATTCGCTTGGAGGAGAAGGGGATGCTGGTGGGACAGAGATTGTGTGATGGTGTGAATGGGAAGTGGGCAGTGATAGGAATGTAAAATGAATAAAAATAAACATATCAACTGGTTGGTAATCTGTCTATATCTCAAAGGCTATTATTAAAAGTTATACTCCCATATACAAGTAATATACTGTGAAAACTATATACAATAGGGACTCCATTTCTTTCAAGTAGGTTTTCAGCATCACTCACTATCTTCTGCTTTTGAATGACCATAATAAAAACTGTTCCATCTTTGGCCTTAGCTCCCATAACTTTCCTCTGAATATGGATTTGTTAGGACTGTCCCCCAGCATGCTGCCTTTTGGTCTGTTTTGGTTTCTTCATTGATTTTTTTTTCTTTATATGAAAATTGAGTATGAATATTTTTAATCTTCATTGTGTGCTATTTTAAAAGAGGTTTCATGATTTCTTGATAGCAGCATATGTGAAAGAAACCTGACAAACAAAATCTGAGGAGAGGCCACACCTTCTATAATGTGCTAGGCTATGAGCATGCTATGGGGACCGCCACTCAGATCATTCCCCAAATATGTTGTCAGAGTGCATGCTTTCTGTTTTACTCTGTGATTTAACTGGTCTCTCTGCTATGTGATTTAACTGGTCTATTTATTGTCCAGACCTATCTGGGTTTAAAAGACATTTGTTTTTGTGGAGACAAAAACAAGGAAAGTTCCACAATAAATTTGGCATCCAAGCATGAATCAAAAGAACTAAAGATGCATTAGAGAGGAGTAGTTATATTACCCCTGGGTAGGATCTGAAAACATGCAGACAAGGCAGACAGCAGCCATATAAACAATGCTGCTATGACTCTTTCTTAAGCTGATTAAAGAAGATTTCTCTCTGACTGAAGTGACAGTTGCATGTGACCTCAGATTAGATGGTAACACATTCAATTAAGGTCTAATTGTCAGAGTGGAGGATTCATAGTGGGAAACCCCAATGTGATAACATTACTCAATTGTGTATGGAGGGACATGCCTCCTTAATCTTCACATGAGTTCTACAATATATACTGCGTTTTATACATTGGCTGAGTTCAAATAGATTATGGCAACATTGTGTGTGTACGTGTGTGTGTGTGTGTGTGTGTGTGTGTGTGTGTAATTTGCTGTGAATGATAAGAACTACAACAGAAAATGAGCTGCACAACCAGGGAAAAAACATGTCCATGTGACAATCAGAAAAATACCTATGAGTTTTATCCTTTATTTAAAAGTAAAGCTCATTAATTAATTAACTAATTAATTAATTAATTTTCTATTTCTTACAAATATTAGAAAGCAAGGAAAATGGAAGATAAGTTAGTTGTACTTTGAACAATTTTTCTGGGTAGCCAAAGCCTGGGAAACAATGGTAAGTACTGAGGAGTAAAGATGGGGAGAGTAAAACAGTGATGGAATGTTCATGATTCAACCCACAGATCGACTTCACTATTAGCCTTATAAAGGTAAAGATGATAATTAGGATATCACGTCTATTTGAATGTCTTGATTTTGGAAGTCTTTAAAACAAGACATGGAAAAATCTCTTGCTTTTTGCATGTAAGAATTTTGGACAGAACACAAAATGGATGTTCCTGAAGAGCATGAAATGAGAAATATCATAAATAAGTACCCATCACTTTTTAGATCACAGGATAAACAACCTGAGCCAAATTGATGAGCCAACATCAGTCCATGTTACTGACTCAAATGTATAGCAGCTCATAGAAGACTGGACAGTAAAGCAAGACAAGTGAAAGAGAATGGACAGTTATTTTTATAGAGTCCATAATTGCTACCAATAAACAATCTATAATGGGGATGGAGATTGCTTACCAAGGTTGTAATTCATTGTTTCAGTAGCACAGAGCCAGTAAAATCCAGCAAAACAGTTTCCATGGCAAGAATGGCAGTTAAAATTAAAGTTCCACTCCTTCTTATTATTGGATTAGGTAAAGTATTCTAAGAACTTCTCTGTTCAATGTCAAAGTAAGGATTTTTCAGTATCTTTGTGTTGGTGGTAGTGTCCAAGAATGACAATGCTGAATGACAATGCAGAATGACTCATGGATTCTGGAGAGCCAGATGATTGGGATAGATCCCTAATCCTTGTTGCTGACTCAATATGGCTCTTTGAGATAAAATATTTGACCCAGTGATGAGATCTATGGCTGCTGTCATAAACCTTGCCAACATTTATTTCACTTTTAGATATCCATAGTTATGAGAGATCCTTTGACACGTACTTGGAGTATATAGTGATAGCCTTCAAAGCTTCTGTCTACCCTCCCACAAACTAGTTTGTTTATTTAATGCTTATTTCTGAGTGACTTACTAATTTGGAAAGTCATCATAAATGACAGCATAAATGCATATAAGAAATTTGAATAATAACCAAATACCAAATAATAGTATGTGAGTGAAGAAAAAAATAAAGGAACATCCGCAGGCCATTTTCTTATCAAGTAAAAGGATCAGTGTTTGGGAAAGTTTCCTACTTTTGATTTTTGAGCCATGGAAGCTCCAAAGACCTCACAAACCACAAAGCTATTATTCTTTGTGTTGTTTACATGCCATTACTAGACGGTAGGACCCTAATCCTAAGTATACCATAATCTTTAACAACATAATATGAAAAAGTTCAAGCTGTGACTGAGCTGGAGTTCTTTATTGACATCACAGAAAGGTTCTATTTATACTTTAGGGTTGAGTTATAACCCTCAGTTTTGCTCACACATGTTCCACATGCTACTCTAGTGACACCTTAAGTGCAATGTGCTCTCTTGTACCATAGTACCATTACAGTTCTGGGTGCAACCAATTGTTCTCCATGTGAATTACCATCTAGTTTCTCAAGAAAGAACCTATCTGCTCTTAGGAAACTTATGTCTGTTTACACTGATGATACATCTACTTCTTTTTATGTTGAAAAGAGCTGGTGTATCTTAAATTAATTAGACACATTATATTATGTGTCTAAACATTATATTATGCCCATAGAGGACTGCTGCTGTCAGCATCAGTCATGGTGGCAAACTTTTTTCGGTAGACAGTAGTTACTGGAGAAAATTACCAGAAATTAAGTTGTTGATAAAAGTGACTATTGCTGTGATACATGGGCCAATGTTCAACCATAAAGAAAAGAAAATCATCTGACATTCATATCACCTCCCTTTCCAGCAAATCTCAGGGAACATTGATGCCAAACACCTCCAAAGACTCAATAGTCTTTGTGAAGGAGAAGCAGAAATATTGTGAGAGATAGTGTATGATTATGGCCAATCAGAGTTTTCTGGATACAAAAGAACAATTGCACACATGATTTCAAATGTTCATGACTGTATGCACAGGACCTGCACAAAATAAAAGAAAGAAAATCATATATGTAGTATCACAAAATGACTGCAAATAATGGACTGTGTTATTTTTAAAAAATTTTAAAAAGTATATGACGTTGAGGTTGAGAAGGAAAACTAGAGAGGGTTAGGGAAGGGTTTTTAAGGGGAAAGAACTTGTGGTTGTAGATTTTATCAAAAGACATTTTATGCCATATATACAATTCTGAAACAATAACAATCTACCTCCATATGAAATAAAAGGAGAAGAAAATATAGGAGAGTGGAAGAAAGGAGTTATTTACTCCAAATTGAAATATTTAATCCTGGTTGTGCAGTGACCTGCATGTTTGGTGAACTCCAGGGATGCAGTTCTCATGGTGTGTCAGCAGACAGAGAGCGCCGCTTTTGCCCTGAAGTCACACTTGACTTACACTCCTGTTAGTAATACAAGTCCCATGTTCCTGTAAGTAACCTAATAATCACAATATTCATCAGTTTAATCTAGTAGATTAATTAGAATTGGAAACATTTCACATTTATGTCATCGTTACCTATGGGGTGAGGAGAGATTTTACAGTGGATGGCAGATGATTTGGTAGTACAATGTTGATGTATTAACATTTGAGAAAGATAGATGGCATTCTTAGGAGAAATTACGTAAATAATCATGCCTAAAATAATTTTCATACAATCAAAAAGGTGTTCAAGAATACAACATTTTTAGAATTTTTAATTTGCTTTAGTAATTTTATTTACAAGTATAATATTGAAATCATATTGATCCTTCAGTCTCTCCATCTCAACATCTCCCAGGATATCCCACTGTTCACATAACACACACACACACACACACACACACATACAGACACACACACACGCACATGCACACACATACAAACAATCCATTCTGCCATTCAGTGCTGTCACTGTGAGCATGGGTCTGAGGTGCCATCAATTGGACCATGTGTCACCACACAGGAAAACTGACTCTTCCGAGTAGCTAGGAGTTGGCAACAGGTCCCCAGCAAATTAAGGGGACTCTTGAATCTGTTCCTATGCAGTAGTGTTCAGTAGCTTGTTTTTGTGAAGATTTTGTGAGTATATCTCAGTTGCTGTGAGATCATGATTGCAATAACACTCATCTCCCAAAGAAATTATTGCTCTAAGAATCACATGTATATGATTACTAGTTTTTAGTTGCTTCATAAGTTACCAGCAGCTACATATATAGTTCTAACATTTTAAGCTTTATTTTATTATTGATTATGTTTTAATGAACAGGTATAGGTATATACCCATCTGTGTATAGATATGTGCACATGATTGAGGTGGAGACTAGAGTTGGTGGGTCCCTAAGAAGTAGAATTAGAATGAGCTCCGTCTTCCTGATATGAGAGTTTTGAGTTGATTATGAGAATTGCGAGTGCTCCTAACTTACCTTATATTTCTGCCCCTAATATCCTTTATTGTTGCATCTACATTTTTCAATGAATACTAATATGGATCTTCATATAATCATAAACATGTAGAAAGTAATAAAATATTATAAAGCATAAATAATTTGCTTTAATTTAGAATCTATCAAAATAAGGTTCTATTTCACTTAAACCACAAAAATTCTCTCCCCCCTGAAAAAGCAATGACAGTCTTTTAAAGTGTTATTTATAGCCAGTTTCTTTTAATCAAACTACTCTCACATGGTGTTTGAGACAGCACAGCATAGGATTGTCTCAAAAAGCTAGTGGCACTTAGGTGGGGCTCCTGGTTACAGTTGTCCACCACTCTGCCCATTCTCAGGTTTTAAATATAAGTGCTAAGGTTTCAAATCATTCTCATAGGATGAATTTGGGCTGAGACCTTGTCATCACACATATTATTAGTACCGATTCTGAAGAGCATCCTATAAAGCATTTCATATTTATGACACTAGCCTTAATGTATACTTATGACCAAAAAGTCTGCACAATACCTAAGTGCTCCTTTTCTCAAAAGTCAGCATTCATAAGGTAAAGAAGCTCCTCTATATTCAGAGGTTTTACGTGGAGCTTTCTCTCGAATTGCATTAGATCTGGGAATCCACAATATAATTCAGTTTTGAATGAAGAAGAAAAGAAATACCCACGGGCTCATTTCTTGATATTTGTTGAATGACATTTCATAGACTGGAGTTATTATGCCTATGTTTACTGAGCGTGAATGTATGGAGGGGAAACGATGTGATTTTTTAATATCATTTTCTTTCTGGAGTTTATACCTTATTTAAATTTTAAAATTAAAATTGTAATATAAGCTCATTTGTGAAGGAATATATGTATTACTCTTAAATAATATAGCCTCAGGAAAGAGTAAGTAGCTTAATGAGGGAAAAATCCTGTGTTACACTAAAGAAATAAAAATAAAACAACATTAAAGTGTCAAAACAAGTTTTCTCTTTTGTCTTATTTCTGTTCCCATGGCAACAGAATGCTTGCTGTATATGTAGTTTATACCTTTTAGAGTGATGGAAGTATTTATTTGTCTGAGAGGATTAACAGCTTTCACTCTAATCTGAGCAGACATTTAAAAATACACAGTGTTAAAATCATGGGGAATGAGTTTTGATTAGACTGAAAAGTATATGTATATGAAGTCAAAGTAGATACTTAGAGCATTTTGTACAAATTAGTTCAGAGAACATGCAGGAACTCAAAATAAGAAGAAACTACCTCAAAATCCTTCAGTCATATCCAATTTACAAAAGGCTTTTATAATTTTAGAGAGCATTAAGGCAAGGCAAGCGAAATGCTGCTTAACGGAAAAGGCAATCATCCAAGAGTTACTTCTCTGTTACAGTTCTCAGTAAATGTACAGAGGATATGTTGTGAAGTGTAGTCTTAAGGAAAGGATATAGTTATTGTTTTCATGAACTTCAATTAGCTCTGGTTACGTCAAAAGACCCACACCAGATAATTTCCAATATTGTTGGTGCAAAAGCTCAGAAGTCTCCAACCAAAACTTAAAACTATGCAGTTAACAGTTAACAGTTGCTGGTGGAAGAATACTCAGTTTTGTTGAGAGTATACCAACGAAAGGGTTACCATGCTGCACTGAATGGCTCCACACTAACAAATATTTACTGATCAATATGTACCAATCAATATATAGACATCATTGAATGTACTTAGTGTCTTATTTTAAGAAGGCATGAAATTGAGCACAGGGTCACAGTTGGAGGTTAGAAAATGGCAAAAGGGTATGCTCACATTTCATTGTATACCTCTAACAAACTCTCAAATAATTCATACATGTTCAATTAAAGGATTATTATAATTTTCATGTTTTCCTTTTATTGAAAAATAGATTTGTTGTCATGTAATATATCCTGATTACAGTTTCCTATCAATTGGATCCATCCACTTTCTGAAAGTGAGCAAGATCCTAAGAGATGATATATACTATACTGTATTATACTATACCATACCATTCTATACCATACCACACCACACCACACACCACACCACATCACACCACACCATACATAATACTATATTACACTATACTATACTATACTATACTATACTATACTATACTATACTATACTATACAACACTATATGGTAAAATATAATAGGATAAAACAAATGTCAATTTGACAATAAAGTGGGTAAACAAACAGAAGGAAAATGTCTAATAAAAGGCACAAAATACTGAGACTAACTCAGGAAATCTGTAAGAACGCTAAATTGAAAACCCTCATGTAAATACAAAGCACCATTAGAGAAAGAAAAACATCAAGTTATTTCCTGAAAAGTTTGTAAGTCTAGGCAGGAATGATATATGACACGGTAGAGAAGGAGTACTTGATTTCTCAAGCTCTTGGTTAACTGAAGGGGTTGGTACACACAGAGGTGTTTTTCTAAGAGATGTCAAATGTTAGCATTTTGCTATTGTTGTCATTTGCCACTTTTGGTCATCAGGTTTTTAAAAGATCTAGGAAATGCAGTGCAGTTTTAGAGAGCATACCTAGCCTTCACTGGGGTCAAGGAGGTAGGAGGTTGACAAGTTCAAAGACATCCTTGCCTACACAATGAAGTCAAAACACTAGCCTGTTCTACATGAGGCATTGTCTCAAAAACACAGAAAAAATTGCACCGCCTATTCAATTATACTTTTCAAAGACGATGATAATATAGTTTCTGTTATTGATCTTCATGTTATTTCTTTCCTTTTTAGATATTCTCAATGTAAATAATGCATTTGTTTAGGAATAAAAAGACCAGTGACCAGTATGAGACACATGCCCCAGGAAGGGCAGTTGGACTGTGGAGCTGGTATCAGTTATGTAATGTTATTTCTACTGCTGAATTTTAAAATAACTTGTTTTCAGAAAACCATGTATCGAAACACCAGATTCCATGATCCCTGACACAGATGAACTCATTCCCTGTGCATTTTTTTATTAGGTTTGGTAGCAGGATAAAGCCTTCCAAACCATTTTCATTAGCATCCTTAGTTATATGAAATGGCTTGTCATGGAAATTCTTCAGGTGTGTTTCTGATTCTGCTTGGAAAAGAGGCTGTTAATATTTTCTGATGTGCTTGTCAGATGGTCAGATACTAGTTCACACATTTCTTTTTTTTAAGCCACCATTTCAAGTTTAATTTGTTATGCAGAAGCAGATAACAAATACAGGGTATAAATCAGTTAAGGAAATATTGCTTGATTCCTTTTTTTTGACTCTTCCAGGTTCCCCTACTCAAATCCCCTTCCCTTCCCCTGCCCCTCCCCTCCCCCTGCGTCTGTGAGGGTGATGCCCCATCTACCCACCCACTCCAGCCTCACTGCCCTAGCATTCCCCTAAACTGGGATATTGAGCCTTCACAGGACCAAGGGCCTCTCATCCCATTGAGAGATAAAGCTATCCTCTGCTACATATTCAGCTGGAGCCATGGGTCCCTCCGTGTGTACTCTTGGGTTGGTAGTTTAGACCCTAGGAGTTCTTCAGGTACTGGGTGGTTCATAATGTTGTTCCTCCTATGGGGCTACAAACCCCTTCAGCTCATTCAAGAAGAAATACAGTTATTCTAAGAATATTTGTTTGATCATTTTTCACTGGATAAAGGAAGGGAAGAGACAAGGGGAAGAGTTGTTCCATCTCACAGTAATGTTTATCTCATTAGACACACACACACACAAACACACACACACACACATACACACACACACGTGCATGCACACGCGCGCACACACACACACACACACACACACACACACACACTCACACACACATCCCAAACATGGCATTCTGATATTAAGAACACCGTAGCTCTATCATTATGCAGAAGATGCTTTTTAGTATTTAAGGAATGAATTTGGTATGCTACAAGTATGTGTGATGTTCTTGCAGACATCTTCAAAAGCAAGTTCTGTATAACCTTCCATATTATGAAAATTACATCTGTGTCTATGCATTGTACTTTCTATAACTCATGTTGTTATGAAATTCATGCTTACTGTTGTTTTGTTTTTATAATCTAATATTGTCTGTTATATATATATATATATATATATATATATATATATGTTATATATAATGTCATCGATTATATCAATTATGTTACACAAAAGATAATCGAACATTCTATATTCTAGGAACTATAATTGTACCACTATTTGAGAATGGAGACAATTCAGATGGGATTGCATGAAGTTATATTGTAAGAGGGAATGATAAACTTCTCTATCATCATATCCTTGAAGAAATATGCATACATAGAGGGAAGACAGCAATATAGAGAAAATAGAGATAAAAATGCTGCTGCTCGCAACCACCAGATCTTCATATCCTCAGAAGCAGGATGGGATGTGGCTTCAGAGGAACAGTTGCCCTGATAACTTTATTTGGAATGTTTATCCTTTATGACAAGCAGGAAAAGAACATATTGCTCTTGAGTTGTTATGCTGTTTGTACTTGCATCTCTATGTCATGAAGAAGTAGATGCGGTCTCTGTGATATGATCATTTCAAGAGAAATTTACCACAAATTATGTTCAATAAGGTATTCCATTGATTGTACTTATATCCATACAGAGTTGAAATGATGTACAAACAAATGAATTACCCAATAAAACATGTTTAATTCTATTGTGCATGGCAATCTACTAGTGACAGGAAATATTTAAAAAAAGCATTTTCCCGCTCCAGAGCCTCCTACTCTCTGGCCTTGTGTGGGTCTAGCAGCCTCCATGGCTAACCCCGTGCAGTGACTGCCCAACTCCCCATGCAGTGACCGCCCATCTAACTGTTCTCTTGCTGCAGATTCTGCTCACATTCCCAGCTACGGTGAAATCAAAACTCTAAAGGCTTATAACATATATTAGTAAATGCTCAACCCACAAAATGCCCATACAATTAACTCAAAACTCAACTGACGTAAATAAAAGCTACACCCCTAGATAGGGCAAACACACCCTACTGTTATTTAATCATCTATCTAGAAATCCCCAATACTTATGGTTCCCAGGACTGTGTGGTTCTGTCTACTCTTGCCCTCACCTGCAAACAGACAGCAATCCACAGATTTGTATGAAGGGGTGTTATGAGGCACCCCTTAAAAATGAACTGAAATTTTTAGAGAAAAGAGAGAGAGAGATGTGACAGGAAAGAAAAGAGAAATGTCCGCTGAAGAAGAAAAGAGAAAATAGTGAAATAGAGAGAAGTTTGTTATCTTTGGTCTTAAACATTTATAATTATCCTGTTGACACACATTGTTCAGTTCTGGCACCCTCAAAGGAACATTTGCTTGTAAGCTGTAAATTCCATAAGTCTTCAGAGTTGTTGATCAGATAAATCTTAAGTATATAAATCAGGAAACAATAAAAGAGTAATATATAATTAAATTATAAACTGAAGTCTTCTATCAAAGGTAATTGAACAGTGCATCATTGTTTAGCGCGTGGACAGAGTTATACCTGTTATAAAATAAAGTCCATACAAATAGTGAAGGTTTGTAAATGAGGTCTTCACTGTAAAGTGTTTTGCAGCTGAAGAACGACTCCTTAATGGCATTTTAATTACAAATGGATACAAACGGGCCACGTGGAACAAACTCTTTAAAACAATCAACAATGGAAAAAGCCTTCTCTGCACCGTTGCCTGATGTTAAGAGGAAATAACCACGCTGAACATGAGCCAAGACCATTAAGCCGCATGCTCTATCACTCATTGAACTGAAGGCACGGTGTTTTCAACAGTAAATTAGTCTCCCTGCCTATGATTGCAATTTAACATCAGCCTTATTCTGAAAGTTTAAGAAGAAAATTTAACTCATCAGTCATATGTGTCTAGTGCTGATCAAAAATTCATGGCAACAATAAAGCTACATATTTTGAGCAAATATGATGAAAGTATAATAATTTTATACTTCAAAATGTCTAATTATGTCTCTGAAATAATTTTTTGGATAGTAGTTAGCAAAAAAATTCTTCATTAATCATTAAAATAAAATAACTTACATTTCAATGAGAAATGCTGACTTAAAATACTTGTGGCCTCATATCACTTATATTACACAAAAGAAACTAGTAAATGACTTCCAGTCTTACTACTTTCTGTAATTTTTCCAATGAAAACTAGCAGTTTTATAATATAGTAATGTTTAAAATCATCACAAATAATGTTTGATTACTAAAGTTATTTTTTCAAATTACCAATACCATTACTGCTGTAAAAGAACATTTAGCCTGACCATCTTAATTAGTATTAAAATAAAGCAAATTTACAAAAAATAAATACTTGTGATAACACCGTATATTAAAATATTATCTTACAATAATTTCAAATATAAATTGCAAAATTATTATGCACATATTATACAATAATAATGACCCATTTTACTTGATGTTGGTAAGGAACACCAGGGAAATATTGTAGTTATGCCTTAATTTTAGTATCCAAATATCTGATATTCACAACGATTTAAAACATGTTTTGTTTCTGTCTCCTTAAAGGTAAAAGATCTGAAATCTACAAAATTTGATTTGTATATGATTTCTTAAAAATGTATACAGCAAACAAAATAATTTCACATGAGAAAGAAACAAACTGGCAATGCCTGCTTTTCCATTTTTGATTAACTGCTTTAAAAATAAGCAATATTTTAAGTAACTTAAAATGGAATTTACTTTTTTCTTTGTCTCATAAATGCCAAACCGTGAAATGATTTTCACTTTGAAGTTATTATATCCCAATTGATCTTCCAAGCAATGGACTTATTATCTGATTATGAAGATATGCACATTTATCAAAAGCTAGAACCATCTGTCTCAATTTTATTTAATTTTATTATATATTCATCATTTAGACAGTTAGCTTATGACATAATCCTCTCCCAATGAGTAATTCTATACTTATTATCACTTACGACTGTGCACAGGCAGCCATCAGTCAACTCCTATTAGTCTACTTTAAAATTAAAATAATACCAACTGAATAGCCAACATCACTAATACCTGCAGAACAGATTTCTTGTGTGCTTTGAAACAAAGTAAGGCTATATGTTATGTTTTTCTATGAGGTATTTATACTTAGAATTTATAAATTCTTGGATTGACAGCAATAATTTAGTCCCAAAATATGGATGTGCATGTGCATGTACATAAGCCTATGGATATCATCCCAATAATTTAGTCTGATATATATATATATATACATATACATATATATGTGTATATATATATTGATATAATATACTGATATATAATAGATACATAATATAAATTTGGAATATGTAGGTACATTTCAAATTTAATTGGATGGAAAATTTTAAAATTAAAGAAGTTTATTTAATGATGCATGAGGTTTACACAGGCCAATAATGAATGCCAAGTGAGAAAGAATCAGTCTCCTCCAGGAGCAGAAGCCTTGATGTTATCCAATTCCAAGTAGTAAATCCTAAATGCATTCATATATGAGCAAAACTAAATGAACTCTGTAGGTTTGAGTTATGAATATATATCTATATCTATATCTATATCTATATCTATATCTATATCTATATCTATATCTATATATTTCATATATAATATAAAATGAATTTGTTTGTGTATGTCTGCCCATGTATGTATATATGTGGGTGTAACAATATTTAAACACTAAGAGGCAATGAATTTTAAAATAATTGTGTAGAGAACTTAGAAGGAGTTTTGGGGTAGGAAAGAGAAAGAAAATGATGTGAAAACAGTATTTATAATTGAAACAAAATTATAAAACATATATATATGTTTTATAATAATTATAAAATATTTATAATTATATAATTTATAATTTATATAATATATATAAATATGTAATAATTTTAATATATATAAAACATATATATATAATATAACATATATATATAAACTGCATACAATTTTAATAAGGAATAATTGTCCTTAAATATACTTATTATGATTATATATAGTTTAGGAGCAAATATTGATAATGATACATGTTATTTAAAGAGAAAACTAATCAATTATTGGGTGGTATTTATTTTCCTCATCTGTTACATTAGAAAAAATCAAATGAAAATAAGGTAACATTATTTGCTGGAAATATTTTGGCTTTCTGTGTAATTGGAATGAAGATGAAAAATACATGTCATTCTAGTTCTGGGCATGTATACTCATTATAAAATATATATCTTTTACTATCTGCAAAACAAGAAAACAAGTGATTAAAATTAGCAATGCAGGATCTGGAATGTCTATATAACTTCCTTACAAGGTTATAGAAAAAATTAACTGTAAGCTTACACTTGATAGAAAAAATAAATTGATTTACTATTACTCAGAAGCATAGCATATATCTGTGATTACAAAGCAAGCACCAGGAAAAAAGTATTTCAAGATGTAATATCCAATCTTATTGATGTATGGAACATAATGAATATTAACTCTGTATTTTTAAGACAGCCCTTAAGATTGCAATGTAATTGAAAATCAAATTTCTTAAATTTAGTCTCTTACTGATTGAAGATGAGCAGAGATTGACTATCAAAATGATTGACATCCTTACTAAGAGATTTACTGGAAAAACAGAACCCAGAAGCAATGAGAAAGGGGATTTGGGTTATGTACTTACTGTACTGGATAACAATGGTTCAACTTATTGTCTCAAAGAAAATATGCAGAATTATCGAATACCTAAACCTTCTTTCCAATGCTTTCAAAATTGGAGTTAAGTACTATTAGTTATGTAGAGGCAAATAATTAAGAGCAAAAACACAATGTGAAAGAAATTCAATAAGCCAACTATTTCTTTTTATTCTTGTTTCAGAAAAGGATTCTAGTTACTAGCTGAATTTATGAGAAATCCTCAACTACAAACATTTATATGAAAATATTATAAGAAATGCAAACAAGAAGTGGTGGATTCAAGCCAGTCATAAGCCTGTGATGCTTTTAAGAACAAATAAAACAAAAAGTCTTAAGGACTTATGCTTTATTTGTCTGCAAAGTAATGAAAGGTGATGAATACAAACATTAAGAGGATGAGAACAATACTTGTGGTGCTGTTGTGAAGGAATCTTTGTGATGGCAAGACAGATGAAAAGAAATACGTAGAGTCTACGATTACCACATATATTACTTTTAGAACACATAAGGAGCAAATCTGTTACAACCAGAGGGTCTAAAATATTAGGAAAGTTTTAATAAGAGCAAGTTTCTCTTTCCTGAAAAGAACAATGTACATTATTAAACTGTTTATCCATTAAGATATCTTAATCTAAGCAGACAAAAAGTTATTAATCTTGTTAAAGGCTTAAACACTCATGACTTTGATTGTTGATTCCTTTATTATATAACATACAACATTTGAGGCATGCCTGTGTAGAAGACTGAGTCTTTAAAGACACAAATGAGTATAGGACCATAACTGTTTTTAAAAAATTTATATTTAATTTTTATGCCTAATTTGACAACATTCAGTCAAACCTTCTACATCCTCTTATTTGTGCTGTTGGATAAAAGTCATAGATTATTCTCAGTCTATTAGGATGTTTTTCTTTGGGTATTTTTGGATTTCTAATCTGTATATTCCAAAAAAATTTAGCATGACATCATATTAATATGTGCAATTATAAAGATAAATCCTCAGGGACTGGCTGCCTGTATCAACTGCATTATGCCAGCATATGGTTCTAGGTATGGATGGAGAAAAGATCTGGAAGAACATGGGTTAGGGGAAGAGTATTATCAAAATATATTTAAAGTTAATTTTTATGTTACAAAAATACATTATAAAGGAGATATCCTACATCTTTTGGAAATCTATAGAACAGATTAGCAGAAATAATAAAATAATTAATCCTAGATAAACTAAATTTTCATTTTAAAATAAGGTCTTTCTTAGTTGAGAGAAGGAATTGTAATAATCTGACAGAACATATCACTTTTGGTAAAACAAATACAACTTTTAAAATCTCAGATTCCTAAGTAGCATTTTTCCCATTCTTTATCTTGAATCTATTCTGAAGTTCCGATAAACCTCTCACCATTTCCCTCTTTATATGATTTTAAATAGTTATTTCTAACATAATGAAATATAGTGTTTTCACAAAATGCTATAGTTCAAGACTTTATATTATGTCATGAAATATATTAATATTACACACATATAGTAAACATAATGAGTTCTTATTTTTCTTTACATTATATGAGCTTTATTGTTCATCCCAGAGCAAGCAGGAAATATGATGCTACATGTGTTTGAAAAAAAATAACACCGATGGTGCAAAGTAACCAACAGAATTATGAATAGTGACAAATCATTATTGTCATAAACTACTAAGGCTTAAATTAATTTATTACAAAAGCTAACAGTCTTACTTTGTGCTTCTTATATTAGTCAAAATTAGTTTGAGGCAATTAAAATGAAGGTCATTCATGACATTGCTACTGAGGGGACAACCCTTGCAGCAAGGAGGTTTAAAATCTTACATTTTAAGCTTAATTAGATATATAGGTTCCATACGTCTTTCTTCCTCTAGATGCTATTCTCACATAAATTTTATTACAAGTTATTGTATGTGATGTCTTATCTTGGCTTCAACTTAATTGGATCTAGATTCAACTAAAATACAAGTTTCTTGCAAATCCTTTATTTGCTTGATCACATTATTTGATGTAGGAGTGCCCACAATAAATGTGATTGGCCATGGCTGGTGGTAGCCCCAATAAAGGGATATGGAGAGAGAAACTTTGCTTTCATGGATGCTTTCCTTCACTCTTGCTGACAAGTCCATCCATCCCCTTCCCATGTCCTTCTTTCACGGATATTAGATACCACTTCTTAAGGTTTTCAAGGATCAATGAATATAAGTAGGTCTCCATGAATCTTCTAGGCCTCAGTATAGGATTGAGGCTACTGAGAGAAATCCATCCTTGTAGAATGAGAGTGTAGAATGACGATTTGTCCTGTTCAACAGGAGAGAAACATTGCTGAACACCGCATCTGTTAGGTTAATCTAGGTTTCTTTTCTAGACAGAACTTTATTCAAACTCATAATTCTTTATCCTCTTGAATTTTAGACCTGTGGTAGCTCATATACTAGTGCGTCTTAAGAGTAGAAACCTTCTAAAACAACTCTTGTTTAAATCACTCTCTCATTGCCTTAAACTTACTAATATAAAGTATTTGGACTTTGACAAAGTATTCTATTATAATAATCTGCTTTTCTTTTGTTTGTATTATAATCTGTCTTCAATGTCAGTAGTTAAGTGCTTGTCTCTCTCTCTCTCTCTGCTTTCTCTCTGTCTCTTTGTCTATGTCTCTGTCTCACTTGTCTCTGTGTCTCTATGTGGTGTCTTAGTGTTTCCAACTGATGTGTTTGTGTGCATATTCTCATATGTGTGAGTGAGTGCATCCTCATACATGTGATAGTGTGCCATAGTGTGTGGGGACAGTTGTGGGGTGGTTGGAGGAACCCACTCTGCAGATCTTTGCCATTCCATGCACCTTGTTGAGAAACTGTTTTTTTGTTTGTTTGTTTTTCAACCTATTCAAAGCTAGCTTACCTGAAAGTCCCAGGAATTCTCTTCTCTCTTGAGTCTCACCTCACAATAGGAGTGCTGGGATGACACATGTGTTCATATGATCCATTTTACATGGATTCTGGAATTCTTAGCTTTACAACTTGTAAAGAAAGAAATTTTCCCACTGACTGGTATTCCCAACCCCATTCTTTTTTATTAGATATTTTATTATTTTTATGTCAAATGTTATCTCCTTTCCTAGTTTCCTCTCTGAAAATGCCTTATCCCATCCACCCTCCCCATGCTTCTATAAGGGTGCTCCTCCACCCACCCAAATACTCCCACCTCCATGCCCTGGTATTCCCCTACACCACAACCCCATTCTTTAAAGTTATAATTCTTTGTATATTTTTATGTATAAAGATGTACTAGGACATATCTAATTTACTATTACCTAATATCATATTGTTATTAGCTAATATATATTATTTAAGGGTTCTGAGAAACTATATTACTCTCATGTGTATTTTCTAAATTCATTGTCATTGATGTCACTTAATTCATTTTCTCCTATTAAAAACTCTAATGATTTATATGCTTTCAAAATCTTCTTAGAAATATCTCACTAAATACATTTCTAATATCAATTTAAAAGTTATTACTAATTATCTTAATTAAATTTCATCAGACTTAGAAATTTTATTAACAGAAAGGAATTATTTGAAATTTGTTTCAATCTCTTTAGTAATATGTTCATTGTAGAGGAAAGTTGAATAATAATTAAATAATGTAATTTCATGATATATAATTTTGAATAAATTTATGAATACATAGTATTGTTATTTTGCATGAGATTACTGACTAGTAAATCATATAGCAATTTTGAGTAACTGTTATTACAAAATCATATTAAGCAAATTTCTAAATTATTAATTCAGCTAACAGTAGTAAATTTAAAATCTAGGCACTGAAATAATACTTTCAATTAAAAATTTTATAAAATTCCATATATAATTATGTATGTGTGTGTGCATGCACACATGTATTATGTCTGTGTATGTGAGTTTTGTGAGGCTAAAAAATGATGCCATATGAAAACTACATAGATAGTCTTTCTATATTGAGTGTTGTAATATATCTGTTGGGTTATTTCTATACAAAAGTATTTATTTAAATAAATTTAAACCATAGGGCTGCTCATTCATCCTACAGAGTCATAGACAGTCAAACATAAATCATGTGCCAACTATAGGTGATCTTTCTTTAGTTCTTGGCCAGGAACAGTCCTATACATCACCAAAACTATTTAGTCCATTGTTATTGGTTTGGGTTGCCTCCCATAATTGAAGATATGATCATATGATCATATTGCTAAAGACACCATGTACTTAAGACTGCACATAGAGTAATTCAGCTAGAATTAACACAGAAGCTGTCTCCTGGAGAACTAGCTCTTATCCTATCTTAAGGAACCATGTAAAATTTTAAGCAAGAAAATAAATCAATATTCCTCCTCATTCATAAAACTGTAGACATTTTTATGCATTGAGTAATAACTTTCCTTCATAGTTTATTGAGTACATTTCAAACACCATAAAATCATCACATTAAGATAGGCAATTGAGGATACTATAGTAAGTACACTCACAAAATTGTACAATTATCAGCATCAGTATCTAACAGAGTATTTTTAACCATTGTGTGCTGAAATACACTAAACCATTATTGGAGTATTTGTCTATTATTCGACTACCTGGAAACCAGTTATTAAATTTAGGTGTTCAAACATTTATTTGTTCTTGCTCTCTCATTTGAATAAAATATTCTGATGTTAACTTTCAAACTATTTTATTTTAATTTAAATAAAATTTTAATTAAAATATAATTCCATCACTTGACTCTTCTTTTTTCCAGAACTTATCAAACACCATCCCTCCAAATCTTTCCACGTGCTACCAAGTCTCAAGTTGATAGTTCATTCCCCTATTATTAATGTAACATATTCATAAATAGATAAATATTACATATGCACAATATTACATAAATATATGTATGTATATATTTATGTATGTATATATGTATGTACAACTATATAAATGCAACCTTCTAAGTCTTTTTGTTATTTATGTTTATGTTTGCTTTTTTTATATGACCATGTTATCTTGGGAAGGATTAATTATGGGCTCATCCTTGGAAAAGATTAATTTTACATCTCTCAGAAGTTATAAGTTTCCTATAATTTCTTAACCCAAAGGTACAAGTTCATGAGATTTACTGTCCTTGCAACATCAGCATATATACATATATATTTATCATTCAGCACCTATTTATGAAGCCATTTCTAGGAAAGTCTGTTTCATAGCAGACTTCCTAATATTCTGAATTTTACAATTTCTGAAGGCCATCTTTGATGATATTCCTTGGACCATAAATGCAGGAATTAAATGACGTTATAGGTTGTGTGTTCCTCTGCCCATTTTTTGTTTGTTTGTTTGGTTTTGTTTCATTTTATTTTTGATTTCCTATTCTCTTCTCGTTGGAGATCTCTTCTTCTTTTGTGATTCTTCCTTCAGATCACCTGGCCACTGCTATCCCCTCTCAAGGATTCATTGCCCCTTCATGGTTGTGTTCCTGTTCATTCAGATTGTGTACTTACATCTGAAGACTTGGAACAATGAATCACATGTCAGAGAAAACATCGGATATTTTTTATTTCTATGATTAGGTTGTCTCACTCATTAAATGGATGGAATTGGAGAATATCATCTTGAGTGAAAGAACCCAATCACAAAGAACACTCATGGTATGCCCTCACTGATAAGTGGATATTAGCCTAGAAGTTTGGAACATCCAAGACACAATTCACATATCAAATGCTGCCCAAGAGGAGGAAGAACAAAGTTTGGATCCTTAGGTTCTTTGTAGAAAGGGAAAGATATCCACAGCAGGAGATACAAAGACAAAAGGTTGAGCAGAGTCTGAGGGAAAGACCACTGAAAGACTACCCCACCCAGGGATGCATCCTGTATATAGTTATAAAACCCAGACACTATTGTGGGTGCCCACAAGTTCTGGCTGTCCAGAGTCATATATAGCTATCACCTGAGAGGATCTCTTAGTACATGACAAATACAGATGGGGACACTCTCAGCCAGCCATTGAACTGAACACAGGGTCCCCAATGCGGGAGCTAGAGAAAGAACCCAAAGAGCTGAAGGGGTTTGCAGCACCACAGGAGGAACAACAATATGAGTCACCCAGTACTCCCAGAGATCCCAGGGACAAAACCCTTAACCGAAGAATACTCATAGAGTTACCCATGGCTCCAGACACATCAGCAGCAGGGGATGATCTTGTTAGACACCAAAGGAAGGATAGGCCCTTGTTCCTGGAATGACTTGATGCTATGGTGTAGAGGAATACCAGGACAGGGATTCCAGGAATACCAGGGTGGGTTGATTGGGGAAGGGGAGATGGCTATGGGATTTTCAGGGGAGGCAGGAACCAGGAAAGGGGACAACATTTGAAATGTAAATAAAGAATATACCTATTTTTTTAAAAAAAACTTTCTAAATTCATTTATTTACCATTAAATTTCAGATGACAAGTGTTTGCTTTTGCATATATGAAATGTTTTGATTGCCCATTAATCTATTGAAGGATACTTAGCTGTTTTTTTTTCCATTTCCTAGATACTGCTTGAATAATCCATCCCTTGGTTAATTTGAAGTACATTCCTTCATTTTATATGACTTTTTTAATTGAAAACAGATTTTTTTCTCACATGACGCATCCCAGCCAGTTTCTCCTTTCCTCCCTATCCACTCATTTAAGCCATCATCTTATCTCCTTCTGACTCCCCTAAATCAATTCCTTCTCAGTATCTCCTCAAAAATGAGCAGGCTTCCATCAAAAGACAGCCAAAAATACAAAACAATTAAAAAAAAAAGGAGAAGAAGATTAGGAAAAAGCCTTCATGTCAAGGTTGGACAAAGCAGCTCTTGCAAGGGGAAAGGGGTCCTAAAGGCAAGCAAAGGAGTCAGACACTCTTCAGCTCCAATTGTCAGGAGTCCCACAAAACATCACACATGTATAAGTCATACTATATAAGTAGAGGATCTGGTGCAGTCCCCTGAAAGATCCATCCTTGCTCCTTCAGTTCTGTGAGGCCATGTTGATTCAGTGGGCTATTTTATCCTGGTGTCCCCAGGCCCTCTGACTCCTACAGTCTTTCTTCCCCCTCTTCCATGAAGTTCCCCAACATCCACGGGGAATGATCCAGTGGAGACCTCTGATTTAAATGCTCTCTTTGCATAATGTCTTCTTGGTCTTTGCACATATTCCCATCTGCTGCCTGAGGAAGGCTCTGTAATGAGGGCTAGACAAAGCACTGATCTTCTTAGGCAAAAGATGCTTACATGTAGGGGTAATGGTTCTATTCAGGTATCAGTTCAATCTCTCTTCAATGAGCTGGGTTGATCCTGTGCTATGCAATGCTCACTCACTGTCATTTTTCAGAGAGCAACCCTCTGTAGTAGCATCAGCCTGGTAGTTTAAGGGTCTCCATAGACCATCTCAGCCAAAAACTTAGTTAAATGCAGCCCAGTCCCAGCACCAGAAGTCTTACCTGACTGTGAAAAGATGGTCCATTTAGACTGTATCTTACATTCCTTGGAGAGCTTTTTAGGATCACCCTAATAGAGTGTTGAAAGTTTACACTGATTTATGTTTTTCATAGCACCCACTCAGTGTTCCCAGATCCCAGCTTTCCCTACATCATTTTTAGTTCCCCTCACATAATCAACCCTACTCTTACCATCTTCCCTTTCCAAGGGAGATCTTTATGTACACCTTGAACCCTCCCCTGAACCTGACATCTGTGGATCAGTGATTGCATCTATAACAAACAAACAATATAGAGAGCAATTGCAAGGATGGTTCAACATACAAAAAGTAGCAAATAAAATCCACCATATAAATAAATTAAAAAGAAAAGAAAACAAAACAAAAATCATGATCACCTCATTATATGCTGAAAAAACCCTTTGACCAAATCTAAAACCCCTTCATGATAAAATCTCCTAGAGAGATTAGAGATAAAATAGACATCCTTAAACATAATAAAGGCAATTTACAGCAAGCCTATATCCAATAGCAAATTAAATGGAGAGAAACTCAAAGAAATACCACTAAAATCAGGAAAAACACAAGGGAGTTTACACTCTGTATGTATTTAATGTAGTACTTAAAGTTTTAGCTAGAGCAGAAAGACAGCTGGAGCAGTCCTTTTATATACAAATAATTTTTAAGGCTTTTTAAAAATCCTGATAAATACTTTCATTTCTCATTTAACTATAGTAAATAGTTTTGAACATACAATAACTTAGGCTGTCAGCCATAATCTTTTGGAGATTGGTACTTGTTGCACCAGGCTCTTCTGGCTTTCACAGCTTCTACTGAGAAGTCAAATGTTGATATATCTTTTAAGTGTCTTTTGTATTTTCTCCTGAAGCTCTCAATATTTTGTTGTAGTTGTCCTATATATTTAGTATTTTCGTTATGATATACCATGAAGTGTTTTTTTTTTTTCTGGTCTTCTCAAGTTGTGTATTCTGGGGTTGTATATTCTTCTCATATCTTCCCTTGATTTGGATAATTTTTTTGTTCTATGATCTTGTTAAAGATCCATTCTATACAGTCAGCCTGGGATGCTTCTCATTCATCTATGCCTATTACTGGCTGGATTTTGTGCCAAATTGATACAAGTCAGAGTCATCAAAGAAAAAGGAGCCTCAGTTGAGGAAATTCCTCAATGAGATCCAGTTGTAAGGCATTATTTCTCAATTAGTAATCAATAGGGGACGGCCCAGGCAGTTGTGGGAGATGCCCTTCTGGGGATGGTTGTCATCGGTTCTTTAAGCAATCAGGTTGATAAAGCTGTGTGGAGCAAGTCAATAAGTTGTACTTTTCCATAGCCTCTAAAGTAACTCCTACTTCAAATTCCTGTTCTGTTTAAGTTCCTGTTCTAACTTCCCTTGGTAATGAAAAGCAATGTGGAAGAGTAAGCTGAACAAATCTCTCAAGATCCTTTTCCCCAAGTTGCTTTTAGGTCATGGTATTTTGTCACAACAATAGAAACCATAAGACAGATTATATTTTCAAGATTTTATCCTTTGATTCTGTCCTATATTTCTTAAATTTATTTTCTGTGCTATTTTAAATTTTTCACATTTTTTGCCTGTTTTGTCTATATCCTCTACTTTAAGTGCTGATATTATATCTTTTGCTTAATGTATTCTACTTGTAAATAAATCTTCTCCTTTAATTTTCTATTTGAGATATTGAAGTTTACAATTTTATCCTTTTTTAAGTTTGTGTTGTCAAATATTTCTGTATTTTATTGGATTCAATTTTCAAATGTTTAGTTATCTACATAATTTAGAATAGTCATGTACTTATATTTTCTTGGACATCATTCAAGTTCTACATACTTACTCTTTTGAAGCTCAACAAAGTGTTGAAATTTTCTCTAAAACCCTTGATTTTGCTGAAGTTTTTGTTTGTTCTCTTAAATTTACCTTTGATTTAATCTATGTAGTTCCTGTTGGACACCACTTCGATAACTCAAGGGCATTTTATAAGACATATTCTCCCTTAACCATTCATGTTGTTTTGATTTTGGCAATTTGACCTCTGCATGAACATTTTTTTCTTTGATTGTGTGTCTGATGTCATAATGTGACTTTCCTTAGATGAGACCTGTAAAATCTAACCATGTGGTTCACCAGCCAAATAAAACTTATGAATGAGCTTTTTAATTGGATTCTGCAAAGATGGTTCCTAAATATTGGGTCTAGAGCTAGGATTATGTGTACAGAGATGAGAAGGGGAATTGGCTCTTGAGCAAAGCAAGTTTAGAAGCCACAGATCTGGTACTAGGACTGTGAGTGTGAAGATAGCTCAAATGAGTTTTAGGGAGGGGAGTTTGACAGGGTAAAATAGAGAAGAAGGGACTTTGAAAAGGTGACTACAAATAGGTGAATCATAGTTTGAGGGTCTGGAACTAGGTTTTGAGGTTAGCCTGCATTATGTAACTTAGAACCATATTTTTATAAGTCTATCCATCATGTAGCTCATTGAAGGGTTTTATATTATTGATGAGTAATTAATACATAATTATATATATATATAATGTTTAGTTGCAGTACACATATGATAGGTTCATATGTGATCATAATTTCATTCAAATTCTTTCCTACTGGAAGTCATATTTGAATTTAGAGAAGGGATAACCATAGATGCTTCAAATAAATTTAAGAGAATTCTGAAACTCAAATTGCAAGGATTTCAGGCTCATACAAATTAAAAGCTAAGGAAAATTATTATAAATGTCTAAACATACAAAAATATTTTATGAATTGCTTGTTAAACAGAAGGAACTTACATAAAGCATCAGCTGTTTATTTAAAAGTTGCTTATAAAAAAATCAACAAACTGAGAAGAATATCACAAGAGCAGCTTGTTATAACTGAAAGCAAATGATAGAGCAAATTGTCTTCCTGAAATTGAATCATTTTAACGTTCTCCCAATGATTATTTGATGAAACCTACATATACAGAAAGCTCATAGCTAAAACCTTGTGCTTCTACTGGTATTTGTTATTTGAAGATACAAACCTTGACTTATATACTAGAACAGAAGTTGAGATATGAGCTGACAAACACAATTTGAGGACCAGAATGTTAGTGATAAGAAGGATTTGGTCACCAAACTACAAAAAAGAAAAAAAAAAGATCCACAGATTCTGCCCCTGAATAAACAATGACTACAATGACTGATTTAGTTACATATTAAAATTCTTAAGAATAATAATCTATGTCATGTAGGACTTTATTCTTAAAGCAGATGTGTGTCTTTTAAAAAATATTAAATATATGGGGATGCTAGAGCCATGAGACAGGAGTGAGTGAATAGTTGGAGGAGTACCCTCATAGAGGAAAAGAGCAGGGGACAGAGGAGGATGGGGGATCTGTGTAGGTGTAACTGGGAAGGATAGCATTTGAAATGTAAACAAATACAATAATTAATATAAAGTATTAAACACATTACGTATAGCATTATAACAAATTGCTTGCATTTAATAATGCTTCTGTACATTTCTATTCATAATTACCATTATTTTGATCTTCATATTTTAAGGAGAATCTTGAAACTGTGTGTTTAGTGCATTCAAAATTCCAATTAAAATGATATTTGCTTTCATCAACATTGATGTTTAATTTATAGAGTTTTTCATTTGTCTTTAACACACGGAGATATTTGGTTATGAAAGGGACAGTTCAGTAGGCATTGCAGAATCTTTTGTTATTTGGGGTCAATATATACCAACTTCAAGGGTGTGGTTGCTTATCAAGACATATTTTATTGAGTTAGTGTCAGCTTTTTAATACCATCTTTTAAAAGATTATTAATATACTTTGACTCGAAAACATGAACATTAACATTATTCTTTCTGGTTTATTATATTATATTTATGTAATAGTTTATGTGTTCATTTGTTCATCTGCCTACTAAATCTAATGAGAGCATTAGATCTTCTAGGAATGTTTACACATAGTTATGAGGCATCAGATTAGATGCTAATAATCTCATTCAGGACCTCTGGAATAGCACTTTACATTTGAGTCATAACTCTAGCCATATTAACAATTTTTAATTTTTTTGAGATTCTTACATAATTACATAATTTCTAGCTTTCCTCCATATAAATCCTCCCCTATACCTTCCTTTCTTGTTTCTATTTTTCTTTTTTTTTAGTTTCAATGCTTTATTATTAGAAGAGTAGAAAGAGAAAAGGCGATAGAGAAATAAAGAGAGAAAGAAGAGCTAGACCATGACCACATGGAAAGAGGGGAAAGAATGGATATAGAGGGGGAACAGAGAGAAAGGGGCAAGAGAGGGCCGAGAGAGATGAGTCCAGAAACAGACGAGAGCTCTTTCTTGTTTCTTGTACATATATGTACACGAATATATATATATGTATATATATATATACATAAAATATATATTATAATATATATTTTATATATTTAATTTATATATATATCAAACGTAATATATATTTTATATATTTATATATTATAATATACATATTAAAATATTTAAATACACCCTGATATATTTGTATAATGTTACCTGAATATTCCCATGACTGATGCTTGGGGTATTTTTTTTTATTCGATATATTTTTTATTTACATTTCAAATGGTTTCCCCTTTTCTAGCCCCCCACTCCCCAAAAGTCCCGTAAGCCCCCTTCTCTTCCCCTGTCCTCCCACCCATCCCTTCCCACTTCCCCGTTCTGGATTTGCCAAATACTGCTTCACTGAGTCTTTCCAGAACCAGGGGCCACTCCTCCTTTCTTCTTGTACCTCATTTGATGTGTGGATTATGTTTTGGGTATTCCAGTTTTCTAGGTTAATATCCACTTATTAGTGAGTGCATACCATGATTCACCTTTTGAGTCTGTGTTACCTCACTTAGTATGATGCTCTCTAGCTCCATCCATTTGCCTAAGAATTTCATGAATTCACTGTTTCTAATGGCTGAATAGTACTCCATTGTGTAGATATACCATATTTTTTACATCCACTCTTCTGTTGAGGGATACCTGGGTTCTTTGCTTGGGGTATTTTTAATGGGTTTTATGTGAAATGTGACTGTGGTATTATTTAGGTATGGAGGTTATGCTGATTTACTTCAAAAGTAGGAAATTTTTATGTTTATTTGCCTGTGTTTCAAAGCTCATACTTAAACACCTATGCAGGACAATTGGCCAAGGGCACATAATAGATTTACATTCACTTCCAAGTTCTGGGATTACAAATATGCGTCCCCACACTCATTTTGTTCTTTTCTTTTCTAATTGAAAACATAACTCCTAGGTGAATAGTGGTGGTGCATGCCTTTAATTCCAGCACTTGGGAGGCAGAGGCATGCAGATTTCTGAGTTTGAAGTCAGCCTGGTCTACAGAGTGAGTTCCAGGACAGCCAGGGCTACACAGAGAAACCCTGCCTCGAAAACAAAACAAAACAAAACAAAACAAAACAAAACAACAACAACAACAACAAAAAAAGAACTCCTCTTATATAACTTCATACTTGAAATTTAAAAACTGTGAATTATATGTAGACTTCTTTTAACTCCAAATGCTGCTAATATTTGTTGATTTCTTTTTGTGAAAATCTTGCTTGTTTTTCAAGGTGTTTAATCCTGTGAAAATTGGGTGAAAAATTAATGCAAATTTTTGCATAATTTTCTCTATTATCTATAAGTACAACTATTGTTTCTTTTGTTATTTTGTGTGTGTTATGAATATTCCCTTTTATTACTATTATTTTTAATTTTTTTTATAGTCTAGTCATTGCTCCCCTCTTCATCTGCCCTCCCACAATTCCTCATCCCATTCTTTCTCCTCCTTGTCTTCAAGAGAATGTCTCATCAACCAGACGGTCCTACTCCTAGGGGACTCAAAGTTCTCAAGGGTTATGTATGTCTTCTCCTGTGAAAGCAGACTAAGCAGTCCTCTGATGTATATGTGCTGGGGACCTCAGACCAGCTATGTATGCTGCCTGATTTGTGGCAGTGTCTGGGAGGTCTCAGAGGTCAAGATTACTTGAAACTGCTAATATTCCTATGGGATTGCCCTCCTCAGTTTCTTCAAGCCTTTCCTTAAGTCAACCATCATAGCCCCCTAACTTAATGTTTGACTATAAGTATTTGTGTCAGTCAGCTGTTCATATGGCATTTAAGAGGACAGCCATGTTAGTCTCCTGTCTGTAAGCACACCATAGCATCAGTAATAGTCAGGCATTGGAGTCTCCCCTTGAGAATCCCAGGTTGGTCTGGTCACTGAACCTCCTTTTCTTCAGTCTCTTCTCCATTTTGGTCCCTGCAATTGAGAAGCTGGAAACAATCCAGATATCCCACAATGGAAGAATGTATACAGAAAATGTGCTTGATTTACACAATAGAATACTACTCAGCTATTAAGAATGAGGACATGAATTTTTCAGACAAATTGATGGAACTAGAAATTATCATCCTGAGTGAGGGAGTGGGAAAATCTAGCAGGGTGGGGATAGGAGAATGGGAAAATCCTTTTGGATTTGGGTAAGGAGAAATGAGATGAGGATCAGTCAGAGGGTGGACCTGGAGAGGGATAAACGGTTGGACTGTAAAAAAAATGATCAAATGATAGTAATAAAATAAATAAATACAAGAGTATTTTCAATGATCTATTCCTATTTGTCTAATTTCCATAACATTACTAAACCCTCTCTTTTTTCTCCACCCTCTTCCCTTTATCTAAGAAAAAAGGATGAAGAAGAAGATATGAAATCCCTGAGTCTAAGATCTCTGTTTTATTTCCTCCCTGTCCATGACCATAATTATTTGTTATCATCTTCTAAATGACAACATATCTATAAGTCATAAAAAAACCAAAACCAACTTTCCCAACTTAAGGGACTGGGATGATAATCTTATGATTGTCTCCTGTTGAACTGGGTTAAAGAATACATTTTGGGGAGCCCAAAAGGAAATTGGAAATATGGTTTAATCAAAGGAAAACTAGCTGTCATCATTTGTTGTCTAGTTTCTAAGTGCTGAGAAAGTTTAGGGCTTAGCTGAAGTCCTGACTTTAATCATCTGAAACGCTGGATAAGCAAGCTATCTGTTCTAAAAATGTCCGGAAAGCAAGTGTTTAGAGGAAAGAGCTTCAGTGAAATTGAGCTATGATAAAGGCAGAGAGCTAGAACAGCAAGTCCTGGCATCTCAGCATGCTGGGGGATGAATCCTGTTAGGGATGACTTCTTGAAATATTCAAGCCTTACAACCAATGCAAAGCTTTATAAAGGACACATTCTATGGAATGTGCAAGGTTCACAGATCATTTAAAGAATATCGATAAAGACAACACTCTTTCCTTGAAGGTTAGTTTGATCATATAATCAGACTGCAATATAAATTTCTATTCATGATATCTGAAAGGATTATATGTAATAATAAATCATGAGAATATTGTAGCCAATAAGAGTTACTGGCTATATATAAACATTTAAGTCTTAGCTGTTTACAGAGTTGTCTCTTTGTAGAGAGATCAGATTATACATTACGTATCTTGTTGATTTTGTCAATCTTTCTTTTCTGGTCTGTGGTTAAGACCTTCAGGGTGTCTCTCTTTGTTATGTCTGATTCTTATCACTTTGGAAGGAACACACAGCATTTCTTTTTCTATGGAAATATAGGCATAACCTCTCCCCAAGTGTAACCCATTTCCTCTTTTCCATTATGAGGTTAGAGCATCTTCAAAATAATCAGGATGGTTTCATTCAGCAATTTTTTTCCTATAGTCCAATGTCTTTCAGCAGCCATTGTTTTTGTTCACTAGCATTCAAAAAATTAAAGTTAATAAAGCACTATGCAATCTATCTCTAGGTATCTTTGTTTCAATTTTTGTTTTTTAAGCATCTCTCCTACAGTAAGATTATATCTTTAAACAATTGCTTGTCTTGTAGGATTGTGGAGTGTGAATGTCTTATATTATAATATGTAAAAATAATAAATTGCTTCATCTTATTAGTGACATATGCTGGAGGATTGTCAGTCTGAATTTGTATGGGTATTTTCATAATGGCCATAACTCCTAACAAATGCCTATTACTGAATAAATCTAAGGCAGTTGCTCATTGAAATTCTGAATATGTGTTAATTGTATGATGTAAGCAGTTTAGTTTACTAAACTGTGAAATAAAACCTACCCATTTCTGAAAGTTCTATTTTCCATTTTAACTATATTAATCCTGCCAATCCACAAGCATGGAAGATTTTTCCAGTTTCTGAGGTCTTCTTCAATTTCCTTCTGCAGAGACCTGAAGTTCTTGTCATACAGATCTTTCACTTGTTTGGTTAGAGTCACACCAAGATACTTTATATTGCTTATGGCTATTGTGAAGCCTGTCATTTCCCTAATTTCTTTCTCAGCCTGCTTATCCTTTGAGTATAGGAAAGCTACTGATTTGCTTAAGTTGATTTTATAACCAGCAACTTTGCTGAAGTGGTTTATCAGCTGTAGGAGTTCTCTGGGGAAGTTTTTGGGTCACTTAAGTATACTATCATATCATCTGCAAATAGTGTTAGTTTGACTTCTTCCTTTCCAGTTTGTATCTCTTTGACCTCCTTATGTTGTTTAATTGCTCTAGCTAGAACTTCAAGTACTATATTGAAAACATGTGGAGAGAGGAGGCAGCCTTGTCTAGTCCCTGGTTGTAGTGGGATTGCTTCAAGTTTCTCTCCATTTAGTTTGATGTTGGTTACTGGTTTGCTGTATATTGCTTTTACTATGCTTAGGTATGGGCCTTGAATTCCTGTTCTTTCCAAGACTTTTAGCATGAAAGGATGCTGAATTTTGTCCAATGTTTTTTCAGCATCTAATGAAATGACCCTGTGGGTTTTTTTCTTTGAATTTGTTTATGAAGTGGATTGCATTGATGGATTTCCATATATTGAACCATCCCTGTATCCCTGGGATGAAGTCTACTTGATCATGGTGAATGATTCTTTTGATGTGTTCTTGGATTCTGTTGGCAAGAATTTTATTGAGTATTTTTGCATTGATGTTCATAAGGGAAATTGGTTTGAAGTTCTCTTTCTTTGTTGGATTGTGTGGTTTTGGTATCAGCATAATTGTGGCTTCATAGAACGAGTTGAATAGTGTTCCTTCTGTTTCTATTTGGTGGAATACTTTGAAGAGTATTGGTGTTAGGTATTATTTAAAGGTCTGATAGAATTCTGCACTAAAACCATCTGGTCCTGTGCTTTTTTTGGTTGGAAGACTTTATATGACTCCTTCTGTTTCTTTAGGGGTTGTGGGACTGTTTAGATGATCTCTTTGATCCTTATTTAATTTTGGTATTTGGTATCTGGCTAGGAAATTGTCCATTTCCTCCAGATTCTCCAGTTGTGTTGAGTATCGGCTTTTGTAGTAAGATCTGATGATATTTTGAATTTCCTCAGTTTCTTTTGTTATATCTCCCTTTTCATTTCTAGTTTTGTTAATTTGGATACTGTCTCTGTGCCCTTTGGTTAGTCTGGCTAAGGGTTTATCTATCTTGTTGATTTTCTCAAAGAACCAGCTCCTGGTTTTGTAGATTCTTTGTATGGTTCTCTTTGTTTCTACTTGATTGATTTCAGCCCTGAGTTTGATGATTTCCTCTCTTCTACTCCTCCTGGGTGAATTAGCTTCTTTTTGTTCCAGGGCTTTCAGGTGTGTCATTAAGCTTCTAGTGTATGCTCTCTCCAGTTTCTTTTTGGTTGTACTCAGGGCTATGAGTTTTCCTCTTATCACTGCTTTCATTGTGTCCCATCGATTTGGATATCTTGTGCCTGCATTTTCATTAAATTCTATAAAGTCTTTGATTCTTTTTCTTTATTTCTTCTTTGGGCAAGGTATCATTGAGTAGAGTATTATTTAGCATCCATGTGCTTGTGGGATTTCTGTTGTTTTTGTTGCTATTGAAGACTACACTTACTCCATAGTGATCTGATAGTAGGTATGACATTAGTTCAATCTTTTTATATTTGTTGATGTCTGTCTTCTGACCAATTATATGGTCAATTTTGGAGAAGGTACCATGAGGTACTGAGAAAAAGGTATATTCTTTTGCTTTAGGGTGAAATGTTCTATACATATATGTGTTAAATCCAATTGGTCCAAAGCTTCAATTAGTTTCACTGTGTCCTGATTTAGTTTCTGTTTTCCTGATCTGTCCATTGAGGAGAGTGGAGTGTTGAAGTCCCCCACAATTATTGTGTTAGGCGTAATGTGTGCTTTGAGCTTTAGTAAAGTTTCTTTTATGAATGAGGGTGCCCTTGCATTTGGAGCATAGATGTTCAGGATTGAGAGTTCTTCTTGGTGGATTTTTCCTTTAACCAGCAAGAAGTGTCCTTCTGTGTCTCTTTTGATGACTTTAGGTTGAAAGTCAATTTTATCTGATATTAGAATGGCTACTCCAACTTGTTTCCTGAGACCATTTGCTTGTAAAATTGTCTTGCAGCCTTTTACTCTAAGGCAGTTTTTGTCTTTGACCCTGAGGCGTGTTTCCTGTATGCAGCAAAATGTAGGGTCTTGTTTATGTATCCAGTCTGTTAGTCTATGTCTTTTTATTGGGGAATTGAGTCCATTGATGTTAAAAGATATTAAGAAACAGTGATTATTACTTCCTGTCATTTTTTATGTTATTTTTATATTTGAGTGGTGATCTTATTACATAGCCATGGCCACTTAGACTAGTCTCTTGCTCACCTCACACCAGTCATAATGGCTGAGATTATAAACTCAGGGGACAGCAGGTGTTGGTGGTCCTTGGTTGTATAAGAAAGCAGGTTGTGCAATCCATGAATGACAGCAAGCCAGTAAACAGCATGCCTTCATAGCTTCTACATCACCTCCTGTTAGAGCTCTTGTCCTGACATTCTTTGATGATGAGCAGTGATGTTGAAGAGTAAGCTGGATAAGCTCTTTCTTCCCCAAGTTGCTTTAGGTCCTTGTATTTCATAGCAGCAATAGTAATCCTTGCACAGGCTGAAACTTCAGCCTTTATAAAGGCACTGTCAACATTCAAGTTGGATATTCTCTCCTGTGCTGAAATTCTCCAAAGCTAGAATCATAATCACCTCCAGGGAGGGGCGCTCTAACATCTTGGCTCCCAGACACCAGAGAGATCTAACAGACAGAGCCAGGTAGGCAGACATAGTCTGAGGCTAATATTGCTTGGGTCTCAGCCTTTCAGGGTTTTGCCTGCATCCAGGGCCTGGGCAGCTCTGCAGGCCATCTGTTCACCAACCCTGTTGGGTGGTCATTTTCCCTGCAGACTGCCCAGCACTTGGAGGGGGAGAACATCATCCTAAGTGAGGTAACCCAGCCTCAAAAGAACACTCATACTATGCACTCACTGATAGGCAGATATTAGCCTAGAAGTTTGAAATATCCAAGGCACAATCCACATATCAAATGATGTCCAAGAAGAAGGAAGGAGTGGCCCCTGGTTCTGGAAAGGCTCAGTGCAACAGTGTAGGGGAATACCAGAACAGGGGTGTGGGAAGAGGTAGATGGGGGAACAGGAAGAGGCATTATGGAACTTTTGGGGAGGGGGGATCAGGGAAAGGGGAAATAATTTGAAATGTAAATAAAGAATATATCAAATAAAAAATTCAAATTATTTCCTGCTTTTTAAAATATTGTTTTCTTAACTTCATCAATGATTTAAGCAATGTTGTAGTATAGGTGAAGATTTTGCATGTTGTTTAATACTAGTAGTACTTCTGATATAATTCCTCTATGGTCACAAAAAATGGTGTGTTTTTGTTTGTTTGTTGTTGTTGTTGTTTTTATAAAACAATTACTTACAATTTCTTGAAACACATGGAAAAATTCATATTTAAATGCGATTTTTACATATATAAAGATATGTGTATGTACATATGCATACATATTTCATATATGTACATATATAGTGCATACATAAACACAGATAATAATTTCAACTGAAATAAAATAGCTTTTCTAAAGTCAAGTTTTGCTCAGTTAGGTAGAAGTTAGGTAGAATAGCAATTTCATTTAAATTAATAGAAATTGCTACAGACACAAACCTATATCACACATGGCTTTACAGTATGGACAGATTCATTTCTATCTTGTTAGACTGGATGTATAATGTTAAGTTCTTTGACTGAAATATAATTTCTTCATTACCTCAGAGTGGCCTCAGGCTTCCTTCCTTCAGAATCAAAGCTATTGTAGAAATGATCAATAGTCCTCTTCCCCCTGAATCCAAATATAGACACAAGTATCTCAGGGCAACAGCACAATAATTGTTTGTAACATTTTGAAATAGAATCTAGGAAGACACAATTCTGTTCTTTGGAGGAACTCAATACAATTATTCAAAATCATCAGGCATTCAAATGATATGTACCCCTTCTTTACCTGAGCATAGAAGCCAGAAATTAGCAGATACATTTTAAAATATAGTGGTGGTTGGAGATGTTGCTCAGCAATTAAGAGCAGTGGCTGTTCTTCCTGGGGGATGGGGCTTAATTCTCAATGCCCATAGAGTTGTTCAGGGGAATCTGTGTTTCCAATCCCTGGGGATCTAATACCCTCCAGCAACTTCAAATATAGTAACTATGCACAGCGTACACAGACATATATATGCATGACGAACACCCTTGCACAGAAAATAAATATTAAAAAAATAAAATACTGATTGTAATTTAATGGATACTGGCAAAGTACAAACATGTCAGTTAAATTCAATATGTTTCTTTCTGACAAGAGAATATGTATTATCAAGTGTGGTCTAAATTGAAAGGAATGTAGTCAAAAAATTAAATAAATAACTATAAGAAAAAGTATGTATTCATATTTATAACATTCTATAGTTTGACTGTATCTCTCTTCCTAAAATGCTCACAAGCAGTTGGAACAATTACTGTTACATACAATTACAATTACATACACAATGCATGCTATAAAACATAAGAAAAGGACACTTAATGAATGTGTAACATACAAAGTAACATAAGTGTGATCAGTATTTTTTTCATGACAAAGTACTCTCACACTTTCAAAATATAATTAGTGTAAATAATTAGCACTTCAGAATGTTTGATTAACATCAAAGAGTTCAAGAGTTCAATTGAAATGTTCCAACTCATAGCTGATAATTTGTTTCCCCATTAGTTTCGATGCTAAAACACTGCTTTAGGTTCTATTAATTAGGATCCTTGAAAAGTTTTGCCCCTAGGAAAATAGCTTGTTTGCTTGCATCATATCCTGAAAACTAAATACTTCTCATTATAATAAGCCTTTAAAGTTACATGCCCTCAGGCAATATTTTTAAGGAAGATTCAAAACAAAATCTGTTAAGAAAAACATGAAGTTCAGTAAACTCACTGTAGACAAATCCCTATGGAGCTTAAAAATTAGTATGAAATAGGCTCATATTTTCACATTACAGGAGAATCATGTCACATTTAATTTATTATGGGTTACATAACCAAGACTTGTTTCTTTATCTCAAACTTATATCCCCATAAGTTTAGAAATGATTTCTTTAAATGGTTTAATAAAATAAATGTGGTACTTTGTAATCATATTAACAATAAAAATTTGTACTTAAAATTTGTGTAACCTAGAAAACATTGTACAAATTCAATTCTTTATTAAGTCTAATGAATTTTATATTTTCTTATTAAATCTGTACTTGAGTTCAGTGCCAGGAAATGTTTTTGATTTGTTTTCTTATTCTCTGCAAATGTGAAATTATTAAATTTTCCAATGGTCTTCTAGATTTTGGACTTGCAAAAATGGATAAAAATATCTTTTTTATAAATTGGGAACATACATGCATATTTGTTTTTAATAATATCTTGCTTCTGTGCATAAGATTACCCAAATATTTCAAACACTAAAATAATAATACTGAACATATACATAATGCCACCTACAAAAACAAACAGAAAGTAACGGTTATCTCTCTTTAATATCTCTCAATATTAATGGACTCAACTCACCTATAAAAAGACATAAGCTAAGAAACTGTATACACCAACAGGATCCAGTATTTTGCTTCATACAAGAAACACACTTCAGTAACAAAGATAGTTATTATCTCAAATTCAAAGGATAGAAAATGTCTTCCCAAGCAAATAGCCCCAGGAAACAAGCTGGATTTGCCAACTAATATCCAATAAAATAGACTTAAAACCAAAAGAAATCATCCATGATGTGGAAGGACACTTCATATTCATCAAAGGGAAAATCCACTAAGAGAAAGTCTCAATTCAGAATAGCTATACCTAAAATTCAAGGGTAGCCACATTCATAAAAGAAACTTTACTAAAGCTCAAAACACACCCTACACAATATAATGGAAGGGTTATATTCAACCCTACACAATATAATGGGAGACTTCAACTCCATTCTCTCACTTATGGACAGGTCATTGAAACTAAACAGAGACACAGTGAAACTAATAGAGGTCAATAAAAAAACATGGATTTAACAAATATCTAGAGAACATTTCACCCTAAAACTAAAGAAAATACCTTCTTTTCAGTACCTCATGGACTCTTCTCCAATACTGACTATATAATTGGTCACAAAACAACCCTCAAACAAAACATGAAGATTTAAATAATCCTACACATCCTATCAGATCACCATAGAATAAGGCTGGTCTTCAATAACAGCAAAAACAACAGAAAATACACAGACCCATTGAAATGGAAAGACTCTCTGCTCAATGATAAATTGGTCAGGAAAGAAATAAAGAAAGAAATTAATGTCTTCCTGGAAACCTATGAAAATGTTGACACATCATAGCCATGAAAGCACTCCTGAGAGGAAAATTCATAGCACCAAGTGCTTTCCACAAAAACTGTAGAGATCTTGCACAAACATCTTAACAGCATAGCTGAGGGCTCTAGAACAAAAAGAAGGAAACACACAAAAGAGGAGTAGACAGCAGAAAACAGTCAAAATCAGGGATGGAATCAACCAAATAAAAACAGAACAAAACAAAGAATCAACAAAACCAGAACCTGGTTCTTTCAGAGAATCAACAAGATAGATAAACTCCTAGCCAACTAAAGGGCCCAGAGGCAGTATACAAACTAACACAATCCAAAATGAAAGGGAGATGTAACAACAGAAACTTGAGAAAATTCAAAAAATCATTATATCCTCCTACAAAAGCCTATACTCAACACAACTAGAAAATCTAGATGAACTGAATGGTTTTCTAGATATATACCACATACCAAAGTCAAAAACAGGTAAACTATCTAAACAGGCCTATATCCCATACAGGAAATTAAAAACCTCATAACCAAAAAAGACCCAGGGCTTTTTTTTTGCCAGACCTTCAAAGAAGACCAAATACTAGTATTCCTCAAAATATTCCAAAAATAGAAATAGAAGGAATACTGCATAATTCATTCAATAAAGCTACAATTACTCTTATACCTAAACCAAACAAGGACACAACCAAAGAAGAGAACTTCAGACCAGTCTTGCTTACGAATATTGATGCAAAAATAGTGAGTAAAATTCTTGCAAACTAAAGCTATGAACATGTCAAAACCATCATGCATGACTATCAAGTAGGCTATATCCCAGGGATGGAAGGTTGGTTTAATATATGAAAATCCATTAATGTATTCTACTGTATAAACAAATTCAAAGAAAAAATCACATGATCATCTCCTTAGATGCAGAAAAATTGTTTGACAAAATACAACACTCCTTCATGTTAAAAGTATTGGAGATACCAGTAATTTAAGGCCAATATCTAAACATAATAAAGGTAATTTACTGGAAAACCAATAACCAATATCAAATTAAATGGAAACATACTTGAAGCAATCCCACTAAAATCCAAGACAAGGATTCCCACTCTCCCCATATCTATTCAATATTGTACTCAAATGGCTAGATAGAACAATAAGACAACAAAAAGAGAGCAAGTGGGTACAAATTGGCAAAGAAGAAATAAAGAAATATCATTATTTGCAGATGATATTATAATATGCATAACAACACCCAACATTTTGCCAGATAAATTCTCCAGCTGAAAAAAAAATCAGCAATGTGGTCAGATATAAAATTAACTCAAATAAACCAGTACCTTTTTTTTATACAAATGATAAACAGTCTGAGAAGAAATTAGGGAAACAACTCCTTTTACAATAGCTACAAATAATATAAACTAAGTTGGGGTAATTAGTAAAACAAGTTAAAGATCTGCATGACAAGAATGTCATCTTGAAAGAAATTGAAGATCTCAGAAAATGGAGAGATTTTCCATGCTCATGGAATAGTGAAATTAACATAGTAAAAATGGCCATCCCACTAAAGGCAATCTACAGATTCAAAGCAATCCCCATCAAAATCCCAATAAAATTATTCAAAGACAATTCTTGCAAGACATGGAAAAAGCAATTCTAAAAAGTAGAAAAGAAAAAAATAGCAAAAACAATTCTTAACAATAAAAGAACTTCTGGGGAAATCACCATCCCTGACCTCAAGCTTTACTACAGAGCAATAGTGACAAAAACTGCATGATATTGGTACAGAGATAGAAAAGTTGATCAATGCAAGAGAATAGAAGACCCATAAATAAAACCACATAGAGACACTGTATCATTGACAATGAAGCCCAAAATGCACAGTAGACTAAAGAAAGCATTTTCAATAGTGTTGATCTACCTGGGTGTCTGTATGTAGATAAATGAAAATAAACCCATATTTGTCACCTTGCACAAAGCTCAGGTCCAAGTGGATCAAGGACCTCAACATAAAACCAGATACACTGAGTCCAATAGAAGAAAAAGTGGGAAAGAGCCTTGAACTCCCCTGGCACAGGGGAGAATTTCCTAAACAGAACTCCCATGGCTCATGCTCTAAGATCAAGTATTGATAAATGGAACCTTATAAACCTGGAAAGCTTCTCTAAGGCATAGGTCATAGTCATTAAGACAAACCAGCAACCTACAGATTGGGAAAAAAAAAATCTTCACTAACCCTACATTCAATAGAGGGCTAATATGTAAAATATATAAAACCTCAAGAAGCTGAACACCAAATACCAAACAACCCAATCAAAAAAAAAGTGGTTATAGAACTAAAAAGAGAATTCACAACAGCGGAATCTTGAATGGATGAGAAGCACCTAAAGAAAGGTTCAAAATCCTTAGTGATCAGAGAAATGCAAATCAAAACAAACTTGAGACACCACCTTACACCAATCAGAATGGCGAAGATTGAAACCTCAGGCAATAGAACATGTTGGTGAAGATGTGGAAAAAGGGAAATACTCCTCCTTTGCTGGTGGGATTGCAAACTGGTACAACCAGTCTAGAAATCAATCTGAAGGTTCCACAGAAAATTGCAAATAGATCTATCTGAATACCCAGTAATACTCCAAAAGATGCCTCACCATGCTAGAGGGGCTCGTGTTCCGTTCGTAGTGGCCTTGTTTGTGATAGGCAGAAGCTGGAAACACCCACTATATCCCACAACAAAAGAATGGATACAGAAAATGTAGTTCATTTATTCACAATGGAATACTACTCACCTATTAAGAACTAGGACATCTTGAGTTTTGTATGCAAATGGTTGGAACTAGAAAATAACCTGAGTGAGTAACTCATACCCAAAAGGACATGCATGGTATGTACTCATTAATACGTGGATATTAGCCAAAAATAAGTACAGAATAAATAAGATACAGTCCACAGAACTCAAAGTGTTCAACAAGCTGAAGGGCCCAAGTAAGGATGCTTTCATTGCACTTGTATTGGGAGAAGAAAGCAATCACAAGGGTAGAGGGAGGAATGTGTGTGGGAAAGGGGCCAGGGGGTACGAGGGAAACATGATCTGGTATTGAATGGAAGAAAAAGAAGAAAGGCCTGAGGGTCAGCAGATGGAAACAGGCAACCTCAAGAATTAGGAGTTTGAGGGATACTCCAGAATGTACCAGAGACCATTGATTTGAGAGACTCTCAGGACTCAAAGGGAGGGACCTTACATAAAATACCCTACAATGGGAGGAGGGAACTTGTAGAGCCCATCTCCAGCAGAAAGACATGGCAGCAAATGAGGGAGGGGGTTGCCATCTCACAGTCAAAACTCTGAGGCACAATTGTTCCTCACTATAAAAACTGTGGGGATGGAAATGGAGAACAGCCTGAGGAAAAGGAGGTCCAGCAACAAGCCTATAGTGGGATTAAGCTCAAAGGGAGGTCCCAAGTCCAGACATTGTTGCTTACACTATGGAAAGCTCACAAAAAGGGATTTATCATGACTACCCTCCAAAAGACACAACAAGCAGCTGAAAGTTTCAGAAGCTGATATTTGTGCCCAACCAATGGACAGAAGCTGCTGATCCTCATGGTTGAATTAGAAAAAAGCTGGAAGAGGCTGATGAGGAGGACGACCCTGTAAAAGGACCAGAAGTCTCAACTTGGAACTCCGAGATCATTGAAACACTGGACTGATATGAGGCCTCCAACACATATACAGCAGAGGACTGCCAGGTCTGGGTTCAGTCAGAAAAGATGTACCTAATGCTTAAGAGAATGGAGCCTCAGGTAATTTAGAGATATGGTAGGGTAAGGGTTCAGGGTTGGGAACTTATTTCCTTATTTGTGAAAATAAGTGATGGGGAGGAGTTATGGGATATGGAACGGTCCAGGAGGGGAATTAAACCTGGAGTGTAAATAAAAATAAATAAATAAAATTTTAAAAAAGAATGCAATAAGTGTTCTTTACTGCTGAGCCATCCCCCCATCTTATCAGCAAATTTCACATCTCATAGTAGAATTAAATATAATTTGGTTTGAAAATTTGTGTTATAACCTACTATAACATGTTATCTAAATCTGAGCACAATTAATATTGCAATTTATATACATACAATTTGGCTCCAAATCCATGGGATACAGTATTGGAGAATAGAACAATTAGTAAATTCCATGCTTTGTTACTTTTCCACAATTTATTGTATAGAAAATGAAAATTATATAGCATAAATAGAAAGTAACAGTATTATTATTGGCACTGTAAGTAATGTGCTAAATAATGTATGTCTGGTAATTCAAATCTCAGAACACTGAAAGTGGAGATGTAAAAACAGTCATAATTTAAAACCATCACAAATAAATATGACTCAATAAATAGTAATTTCTCCTCAATCTTTTAACTATATATGCAGTATAGAATGGATAAAATATAATTACATTAGAACAGAATATTTACATAAAATATAATTACATTAGAACATAAAATATAATTACATTAGAACAGAATATTTACATAAACACTAATCTCAGCCTCTTCCTTGTAGTCTTCATATACAATTCCAGGATGAACAAAGATTCTTTGATAATGTAGTCTGCTTACTCCTCAAATATTTCATACTGTCTCTCAGAGTAGCAGTCCATGAACTCAGTGGACTATTTTATAGCTTGGAATTTTAGGTGATAGTGTAAGATTTTTTATTTATGTCTAAGTCTAGGATATTGCTTCCTTCTGTATTAAGTCTCTAATCGAGTTTAGATGAGCTATTCTTCTGCTGATAGTAATGCCCGGCTTATGTTGTTTGTTGCAAGTGTTAGAGTATGAGCTAACAGCCTTAGAAATTTTTCTTGTGTTTACAGAATTATCTTGTAGGGAGTTTCCCATCAGTATGGGATTACCTGGTTTATCTCTTGCTGGTCTACATTCATTAGTCCAATACCTATCCTTACCACAACTTCTACAAATATTGAAAGACTTCAGTCTTCTAAAAAAGGCTTTAGGAATGCCTTACCTAAATCTCTTTTCAAATGACCTTGGATTCCCACAATTAAAATAATAAATATATTGATATCAAGAACTATTGGCCATTGCTTGTCCAATTACATAGTCATTAATGTTAATATCAATAATAGCTATAATCCATATCTCCAGGGGTACTGAACAAGTTTTTAAACTTCTGGAACATTTTTAATATCTGCATTTGTGTTTTCAAAAGCTACATTTAAAATTAGTACCTGTTTTGCATCTGGATTTATTATTACCCTATTTACAGATGATGTTAATCTATGAAAGAAATAAGTAAAAGTCTCTCTGGAGCTTTGGATAATCTTTGTGAATGACAGATATTTTTCCTTGTTCCTCAAAATAAGCAATTTAAAGCTAATAATGAACCTTGTATAATAACAGTGTCATCAAATTTCATCTGTCTTATATCAGTAAATTGACCTCGACTTACCAATTGGTCTTTCAAGACTTTATTAACTTTAGAGATATAACAGTTTTCTATAGCTACAGCTTCTTCTTACAACTATCTCAGCTATTGTAGTGAGAACCAGTTTCCACTTTATTTGCTGTTGAATCTTTTCAGTCTAGAGGATAATCCTCTTTTATGTATTTCAGTTGCATTACATTGGTCTCAACGTATGATGAATACATTCAATAAGTTGCTCTTGTTTCTTTAAAGTCTTTAAGATCTTGCACTTTAACACTTTATCAAGACTAGTGATAATTTGTGAATTTTCATAGTTTTCTGGCATTTGTTCCTGAGTTCCATGCTAGGCACCTGTCTGTAAGCACACCATAGAATCAGTAATAACGCTGGACCTTATAGCCTCCCCTTGAGAAAGAACCTAAGTTGGGCTGGTCACTGGACATTTTTTCATTTAGTCTGTTCTCTATTTTTATCCCTGCAGTTCTTTTAGACAGGAACAATTCTGGTTTGGAGTTTTTGTCCATGGGATGGTAACCCCATCCCTCCACTTGATACCCTGTCTTTCTACAAGAGGTAAAATCTAAGAGTTCTCTCTTCCTACTGTTGGGCATTTCATCTTAGGTCCTTCCTTTTGAGCCGTGAAAGTCTCTCACTTCCTAGGTCTCTGATACTTTCTAGAGGTTCCCCCCCCCACATACCACCTACTCCCAAAGTTGCATATTTACATTTATTCTGCTGGACCTCAGGGCTTCTCTCCTGTGTACCTCCTGCCCCAATACCCAATTATGTTCCCCTTTTCTGCTCCCTCTTCCCTCCCACACCAAGGTACTTCCCTCTCTCTGCCTTGTTGGATGGTTTTCTTCTCCCTCCCAAGTAGAATTCAAGTTATCCTCATTTGGTCACTTCAGCTTGTTAACCTTCTTGAGCACTGTGGATTATATCCTAAGTATTCTGTACTTCTGGAGCTAATATCTACTTACTAGTGATTATATACCATGCATGTCCTTTTGGCTTTGAGTTACCTCACTCAGGATGATATTTTCTAGTTCCATCCATTTGCCTGCAAAACTCAGGATGTCCTTGTTCTTAAAACATGAATAGTACTTAATTGTATAAATGAACCACATTTTTTGTATCCCTTCTTCCATTGTGGGACCTCTGCATTGTTTCTAGCTTCTGGTTATTATAAATAAGGTTGCTATGAACATAGTGGAGCATGTGTTCCTGTGGTATGGTGGGGCATCTTTTGGGCATATTCCCAAGAATGATATATCTGGGTCTTCAGGTAGATATATTTGCAATTTTCTGAGGAAGCTCCAGATTGACTTCCAGAGTGGTTATATCAGTTTGGTAATAACATACCAGGGATGGAGGAGTGTTCCTCTTTTTCCATACCTGTTTGCCAACATGTGTTATCAGTTTAGTTTTTGATCTTAGACATTCTGATTGGTATAAAGTGGAATCTCAGGGTAGTTTTGATTTGCATTTCTCTGATGAAAAAGGAATTTGAACACTTCTTTAAGTGCTAATCAGCCATTCAAGATTCCTCTGTTGTGAATTCTTGGTTTGCCTCTATAACCCAGAGGATTTTTGGAGGTTAGCTTTTTGAGTTCTTTATATGTTATAGACATTACACCTCTATTATATGTAGAGTTAGTTTAGAATTTTTTCTCAATCAGTAGGTTGCCAATTTGTTCTATTGACTGTGTCTTTTGCTTTACAGAAGCTTTTGCCTACAGAAATTTCATGAGGTGCTATGTATCAATTATTGGTCTTAAGAGCCTGAGACACTGGAGTTCTGCTTAGGAAATTTCCCCCTGCACCAACAAGGTCAAGGTTCTTTCCCACTTTCTCTTCTATTAGATTCAGTGTATCTGGTTTATGTTGAGGTCCTTGAGCCACTTGGTCTTGAGCTTTGTACAAAGTGACAAATATGGAGCTATTTTCATTTTACTATATACAGACCGCAAATTAGACCAGCACTATTTATTGAAGATGCTTTCTTTTGTTCATTGTGTACGTTTGGCTTCTTTGTTAAAGATCAAGTGACCATAAGTACGTGGGTTTATTTCTGGGTCTCTAGTTATATTCCATTGTTCAACTTGTCTGTCTCTGCACAATACCACTCATTTTTATCACTGTTACTCTGTAGAAGAGCTTGAGGTCAGGGATGGTGATTCCTTAAGCAATTCTTTTGTTGTTAAGAATTGTTTATGCTATCCTGGGTTTATTGTTTTCCCATAAGTAGTTGAGAATCGCTCCTTTCATGTATGTGAAGGATTGTGTTGGATTTTTGATAGGGATTGCATTGAATCTGTAGATTGCTTTTGGTAGGATGTCCATTTGTACTATGCTAATCCTACCAATCTGTGAGCATGGGAGAGCTCTCCATTTTCTGAGGTCTCCTTTGATTTCTTTCTTGAGATACTTGAAGTTCTTATCATATAGTGTGGAGAGCTGACCGTGCCTTAAAGATGGCGCTGCCTGAGCCTGGCCACCTGGAGTAAACAAGCCCATATAAGGCTTGGGGCTTGGATCACTTAGTGGCCTGATCTCATGCCTTGTGGCTCGGCCAATGGCAGAGTGAAGCGTCATCTCGGACCATGGGCCGTCCTAGCAAGGGTATATCAGTCACGCTCAAGGGAGATTCGGGGGCACACCCAGCAAGCTGTAACTTGGCATACATTCTGAGAAAACTCTCTCTGGAAGGAATTGGTGTGCTAGTCTTTCTTTCCTGCTGGTCAGGAGATCGGCGTAGCACAATATAGATTTTTCACTTGTTTGCTCAGAGTTATAACAAGATATTATATATTGTTTGTGACTATTGTGAAAAGTGTTGTTTCCATATTTCCTTTCTCAGACTATTTATTATTTGTAAAAGTATTAAAGAAGGTAAATGAGTCCATTTTAAATGCATGAAGTGTCTAACTATATCATTAAAATACATCTATTTGCTATCTCAGAAGCTCATCCATCATTTCTTGCTCGGGACTAGCAGCTACCTGTCTCTGGAGTTTCCTGGGTCACTCTAGGTGTCCAGCTGAATTACAAGAATTACTGCTTCCTCTGGAGATGATACCCTCGTAACTCTCTCCTGTGAGGCTTTTTGTCAGTTTTCCCCTATCCTTTGCAATCTTTCAGTCAGATATCCTCTGCTGTCTGAAATGTTAGTGGGCTTTCTTCTTCTACAATCTCACTGGGCACCAGATGTAAATGTAATTTTTACGTGCTCAGATGGAAGAATGAGATGAGCGTCACACTCAGTCTGTACAAATACATGGCTTGACTGAGCCCAGAGCACTTCTACACAATGACACCTAGGCCCAGCTTCTAAATTCCATATAACCTAAACTGCAAACCTGGACCTTGAAGGCTTCAGCTTCAAGAATAGAATACCATATGACCCAGCTCACAATTGGCTTGTACCCAATTTATAGCATATCCTTCTTCATTTTTTAGTTATTTTTATTAGATATTTGCTTTATTTACATTTCAAATGTTAACCCATTTCCATGTTACCCCACCAAAAACCCCCTATCCCTATCCCCCCCCCCCGGTCACGCCCCCTCCTCAATTTCCTGACTTGCATTCCCCTATTCTGGTGAATCAAGGAAAGATATTTGAGCATGTCCCATTAATAAGTGTAATACTTTATATAAAACATTTTCATGAAACATTTTTTTACTGTATATGAAATACTATGCCTATTTTGTCATTTAATGTAACAGTATTTCACGGAGTTTCTTACTTTCATCATTATGCTAAGAAGTTGGACCATTTTTAAATTGTTTCCCTAAAGATATTATGTTTTGTACAAGCTTATACCATTAACCTATAAGGTGCTCTCTGTTCCCCTCAAGCTCTGCTGCCTTGGTTTGAACACGAGATGAAGCATAGTGACAGGTCAAGACAAGTAAGAAAGATTCCACCTCTTATTAGTGATGATGAGAGTGGAGGAGAGAGACAGAGACAGAGACAGAGACAGAGACAGAGAGAGGGAAAGAGAGAGAGAAGGAAAGAGAGAGAGGGAGAGGGAGAGGGAGAGGGAGAGGGAGAGGGAGAGGGAGAGAGAGAGAGAGAGAGAGAGAGAGAGAGAGAGAGAGAGAGATCCTTTGCTTTAAGGGTAAGTTCACCCAAACATAAGTCCTCATATCCTCATTTGTTGTGGGACCATCAGTTTCAAAATCCTAATAGTCTGGAAAGGAATTACTTAGCATATAAGCATTTAGGGTTCAGAGTGATATCCCTTGACCTGCCTAATCCTTTTTAAATATTATAAAAATGAACAATTTGAAATTGATGATAAGTTAACAAATCAGTTCTCTATCTTGGCAGGTTACTGAAAATGAATATGAATAATACCTAACCCAAAACCATTTTCTTATTTATCCATCATAAATAAATGTATACTTTAACTAATATTATATTGAAGGGATATAGCAGGTTTTATTTTATATTTTGTTGATTGTCCTTAGGTGTCCTAGGTTGTCATCCAACCTTTCATGTAGGCAAGGACGGCCCTCCAATTCTCAAGATCACTCATGGAGCTCTGAAAGGTTGGGTTTACAGACATGTATCCTCATACTTCCTAGCCATTATCCATCATTTTCTTGCAATTTTTTCTGATTCTGCATTTTGAGGTTATTATCTTTCCTACTCCTAATACTCAGAATTCTATTTTAAAACCACAATTTGAATGTATTATTTTTTAAAAAAAATATGCAAAGATTTCTGTGCTACTCTTTCATTTGGCACCAATTTAGTTTAATACTACTCATAACTGTGTACCTGAAACATGTTCTAAGAAGCTTTATGTCTTTATATGTTGTACTTTTTATTCAGTAACAAAATTTTAAATAAAAATTAAAATTTTAAATTTTAAAGGACAAAATAATCCTAAATTATTTTAAATTGTAATTGCTATTTCTCATATTCATATTTGGTTATTGATAAAGATTATGTGAATATTAATTTAAGTTTTGTTAAAAAGCATCCTCACTGGCAAAGTGTTAGAAAATTAAAAGTACAAAAATATTCAAAATTATGATTTCTCCCCTCTGGAATCATGAGTAAAAATGTAATGAAACCTGAGTGATTAAGCCCTTTTTGAATTACTGATCATTCCAAGTACAATGTTTTACAGAATGCTTTATCATTTGCCATATGTCATGTAATTACATAAATGTTGGTATATGCTTTGAATATGCTGACGATTAGCAGCATTTCCTGTTTCTGGAAAGAAAATGAGAAATTAATTTGGGAAATGTCAAGTTTAGTTCATGTCAAGATGTTTTTTGTGTCATGATCCATCATGAAAGATTAAACAGATATGTTCTACTAAATAGATCAATTTGGGGCAGCAGCTGTGCCTCACATTCTTTTATTTGGCAGATTCATTCCACCTGACTTCAGAGAAATTACTAAGACGATGTTTTCATGGGATGAATATGCTTGTATTTCCTTTGCCCAACTCAGTTCAGAAAGGAAAAAGAATTATGTGTGTTCCCTTAAAAAATAGGAAGTATAGTATTTTAATTATATACCAATAATTACAGACCAATTATTATGAATAATTAATGTGTATAATTTTAAGATTTATTTTAATTTTGAGTAGAGTATTTATATATAACAATTCTGAATATACATATACTTTTAAATGGACTTATATTTGAAAGTATACAAAGGAAGATGGTCATAGCCTATGATATCATAAGCTAATCAAATTGCAACATGGAAAAAAGGAGTTGCTCATGATTCCCAGTCAAGGGTTACTTTAAAAGTCTGTATCCCATTCTTTGTTCAATAAAAATTCAGCTTATATTCTCTGTTAAGCTGTGTTTTGTGACAGTATATCACTATATTAGCTTTGATGATAACATCATCTTTAATGGGTTTCATCTAATACATTTTTGAGCAGTAGATATATATCTTAAAACTATAAGTGTGAGTTGGTATTTGAACTCTTTTGAATATTTTTTTTACTTTATTTTCTTAAATGTTTGTATTAATAGCTCATCATAATGGTTTTCAGCAACTCCATTGTCTAGCCTCTCAGATATTTTGTAACAATTCATTACATGCTAATGAAAGATAATCTCAGCAGCTACACATATGATGTGTGTTGCACTAATTGTTTCCCATGGGTGACTAGTTGTAATATTTCTCAAAAATTGGTGTCTAATGCACACATTAAAAGACATTATCAAATATTGGAGCATTTGATTGACGAGTAGTATTAGCTTCTGACACTAGTGTATGTATTGCATAAGTTTTTCATCATGCACATGAGAAAATAGTGTCCTAATGGCAGCACTAAGTAGTAAGCTGTCATCTTTGAATATTTAGAGAAACATGCTGCTCACTGTAATGAAGAACACAATTATTTTATTTTCCTCTGAAATATAACAGCAAGACCTTCAGTTTAATAACCTCATAAACCTTGTATATGTAGTTTATTATGCACATAGTTTTTTCAATTTCTTTCTATAATAGCTTAAGGTTCATTATTGTATCTTTAGGGACAAAAACTCTTTACATGAAGTACATTCTCCGAATCATTTCAAAAACTACAAGGACACAATAATTCTTTCACAGGATTTCCAATATTTCAAAGGTCCATTGATTTTTGGCCATCTCTTTGGAGAATTCACGCAATCCTCTAATGCAAGATAAAATAGACAGAATATCCTGAGAAAATATTTTATAACTAAATATTATAAATGATAAACAGTTTATTCACTTATAATATACACATTAACACACATATTTCAAAGTCTATTTTAAACATGAGAAATATTTGTCGTTGTTCAATATGTTGCTTCTATTTGAGTTATATGACCAATACAAAATAATACCAATTTTACCATAAAATAAAAATGTACAAGTGGCATAGTCCAGTGTTTGTCTATAGGATAGTGAATAGAGTCTGTCAGAGATTTTCCTAGAAAAATAATTAAGAGATAACAGCTCAGGTTATTTTTCTTACTTCTCTCTAAAAAGCACCAGTTTCTAAATCTGTGTATTTATTAATGTCACAATGAGAATTAAAATGTTATACCTATAACTCAAATATGTTTCTGAATTCTTGATCTTGGCAATATCCTAGTATTCAGAAACAAAACTACATTTGCTTGGGCCCAATATTTTAAAACATCAAAAAGTACTCATTATTTATCACTGCACTACAAATAATTTGTTTACAATTTAATAGCTTAAAAATGCTAGAAAATTAATGATGTATAAATTGGCATAAAGTTACAGAGTTCCAGGTTTTACATGGATTAGTTTAAACAAAGAGCATTTGCAACAAAATATCATAATAATCAAAGGCATAAATTCTTGAAGAAGAACGCACATGGGTCTAAAAGTCCTGCATTTCCCAGTTTGTAAGTTGGAAAATAATCTGCTATACAAAGAATCTGTCTGTGGCTTTTTCATACTACCTCTGAGCTTACAGAAATAAGGTATATTAATGCTAATATAAACTTCAGGTGTTTGCACAATGAATAGTAAAGTCCTTCATCTCCTTTTCTGAATTCATGTCTTCTGTCAGTTTGAGATATGAAATAGAAACAAGTTTATGTTGGAGCGGGGAGTAGTATAAATCCAACTCTTTTTCATTTGTTCATATATTTGCATTATTTATTTAGTTTTACTTTATCCTGAATATACTAGTCCTATCACATGCTAAATTGCTTTTGGGTTCTCCTGGCAATATCGATCTATATATCTATATATCTATATATCTATATATCTATATATCTATATATCTATATCTATATCATCTATCTATATCTATATCTATATCTATATCTATATCTATATCTATATCCATATATCCATATATCTATTTATTTATCCATCTATCCATCTATCTACCTATCTATCTATCTATCTATCTATCTATTTTGTAGCGTATCATTCAACTTCTTATAGGTACCTAACTATATGAAAACTTGATTTTACACAATTCTGTCTATCTATCTATCTATCTATCTATCTATCTATCTATCTATCTATCTATCAATCTATCTATCCATCCATCTATCTAGTTTGTACTGTATCATTCAACCTCATATACATACCTAACTCTATGATTACTTGATTTCACACAATTAAGTGTTCTGACTGGAGAGTGACCTACTTACATAGCATGTGGTGTTAAACAAATAGAGCATAATTTGGACTAAACCCAAAGTGTAAGAAGTAATGAATATAAGCTGCTTGAATTTATTTGTGCATGTACAGGAACTATTCATCATTTATAAGGTTTATACCGTTGTTCATGAATGGCAAGATTTAGGCAGCTAAAGCTAATGTTCAAATTAGTGTTGTGCTAATCTGCACTCTGGACACCTGAGGTTTATTAATTGGGTGAATGAATATAGCACATATGAAAAAATCCTCTAGTTGTGAAATTGACAGATCATACTGACACAATTTTAGTAGAAATTGTGTATGAATTCTTTGGCTTACATATATATATATATATATGTGTTTATATATATATTTTTAACAAGTAGAATCCAAATGAATTTAAAATTGCTTACAGAATTTTTGTGAATACAAATTTACCCTTTTGTCAAACAGAGATAATCCACAATTACTCTTATAATATTTATAAATGTCTTCTGAAAAACCTATCTTCAGTTGCATACTCAGGATAATTTTGTCTACACCTTTTTATTTCTTTCAGAAAGTTTATGACAGTGGCAACAAGAATATTACTGTCCTGACACGTCATTCCTTGCTATTGAAGTATAAGATCTTAAGCAAATAAGATCTACTTTCTGAATGATGCTTCATGAATATGTAAATAAACTGCACCTCAGGGTAATGATGTAACAGATCACAGAATGCATTCTAAGTAGTGCCCATAGGAAAGAGCATTCAAAATTTTTAAGTTCAATTTAAAATTAGTAAGTAATATATTAATAATTGTGTCTACCCAACTAAATATTTTTAATTTTTGTTAATCGAAATAAAATCATGTCACATTCTCTCTCCCTTTCTTCATTCCTAACTTGTCCATCTAGCCTCTTTCACACTATCCCATGCGCCTACATTCTCAAGTTGAGAGTTCATTTTCCTTTTATTATTGCAGTTACATAGATGTCCATAAATGTATATATGTACATATATTGTACATGAATATGAATATATATATATATATATATATATATAGTGCATGCAACAAATTGAGGCCTTTTCTTTTATTTTTTAAACATTGTATTTGTTTACATTTTCAAATGATACATCACTTTCCTGTTAACCTTACACTATCTCCTCATCCCATCCCCCCTTTCCACTCCTTTCCACCATTTTGTAATTTATAAAGTACAAGATAAACCTAACACCCAATCCACCATCTTTGTCAATTAAATAGAACCTCTGTCATCTCTCCTAACTTAAAAGACTTGTAATTCTACACCTGACTCATGTCTTGGGTTTAGATTCTGTGCCATCTGAAGACCCTTCTTTCAAATATATCATCTTTCTGAATGCTAATCAGCTTGGGCTGGCTATGAGACTACCAGTCTTCAAACCCATCAGAAATCAAAGAATGACTAATATTACCTGAAAATATGAGAAGCAAAAAATATAGCTTCCAAAACTTAGCCAATTTAAAGAAATTGCTGATCACCTGGATAGGTCCTCATACTTTTGGATCATTGGTCTTCAGCCTTCTGGCTCAGTATCATCTGACAGACCTTTGTAATGCAGAATTTTGAAGAGCTGATTACTCTGTATGGGCAGAGATTATCAGTCGACTGTTCCCCATAGTGTGTCTGTCCTTTTTCTGAACAGTATTTTATCTGTAGATGAATTGAGACAATTCTTGCCTATTGGCTGTCTCGACACAACTGGAACAACTTCATTGATACTCAAATTCTTTATTGAATCCAAGAAAGGGGGGCTGTCAGGACAAGTCTCTAGTCAAAGGATCTTTAGTAAAGAGATGTCCATAAACATCATATTATGTGGACTTCTGACACCTTTGAAGACTATCTACACAAAGCATTTCTGAACTGTTAAGCCTTGATCACTCTCACTCATTTCTAATTGAAATATCTCAGAAATTCCCTTTTAATTAACTAAAGACTATGAATTTGCTATCTGGTCCTTAATTTGAATTGCTTAATGGCCTACAAAACAGTTTATAATAGCAGTTTTAGAAGGACTGGATCTAAGACTTGTATTCTTAAATGTGTTGTATAGGCATAATTCCTATGTGAGAGTAACAATGTTAAGCCCAATTTTATATCAATAAGAAATTCATATGAAAACTTTAAGTTTGTATCAAATTCTGTACCAATGTAAGAAGTAGCTATGTAATGTTTTGCTTAAGAATAAATTTGTTAACCTATCCATACTTTCCTATTTCTATAATTTCTATGTTATTACTACACCATCCCTTTCTTTCCCACTCCCTTCCCTTTTTCCTAAGAAGGAAGGTAGAAAAGAGGAAAGAAAAGATAGAAATCCCTGAGTTTAATCTCTCTAGTTACCTCCCTGTCCAAAGCTACACTCGTAAAGTATCCCTTAAATTACAACATATCTATAATTCATAAAATAACCAGAACCATCCACCCCAACATAAGGAACTGTGACTATGATCTTTTGTCTGCTTCCAGCTGGAATTGGGATGAAAAATTCCCTTCTGGTGGCCCAAGGAGAAATAGGAAATTTGACTTTATCAATGGAGAGCTAGCTCGCATCATTTTCCTTCCAGTCACTATGTGCTGGGAAAGTTAATTTCTTATCTTACATCTTGACTATGATAGTCTGAAAGGCTGGGTAGGCAAGCTAGCTGTTCTGGGAAAGTTCTAGAAGCAAGTTTTTAAAAGAAGTAGCTTACAGGTAGTTGAGGTAGAGTAATGTGCAAACCTGGAATCAAAGGTCCCAGAATCTCAGCATCCTAGAATATGAATCTTTTCAGTGCTCTCTTTCTCCCCTTTAATCCTGCAATAAACAAAACTGAGAAGCCACATATTGTTCTGTAAAGACATTCACATGGAGCATGCAGGGTGCACAGATTGGTCAATGAAAATCAATGAAGAAAGATGACTGCCTTTCCTCAAGTTAGTTTGATCACATATTCAAACTGCAATAAAACTGTGCACTTGGCTTGTAAAGGATGGTATGTAATAACAAGTTTTGAAAAATTTGTACCCAATAAATGTTATGGGGTGTATACAGACATTTTAGTCTCTGCCAGTTGATGAGCTGTCTCTATATACAGACACAAACATCATCACATATACATCACTTATTTTGTTGACCGTGTTAGTCTCCCTTTTCTTCTCTGGCACCAGTTTTTTTAGGAGGTGTCCCTTTGTCATGGATGATTTTTATCAACTTTGGAGGAACCCGAAGCTTTTCTTTTCCTGTGGAAACATAAACATTCCCAATTTTTTATTCTGATGTCACAATATCCTTAATATAAGCAGGATGGTTTAGTTCAACAGTTCTTTCCACAACCCAATGTCTTTCAGCAGCTGTGGGGTTTTCTTCACTGGCATTTTAAAAATTTAAGTTTAATAAAGCACTATGTAGTCTATCTTTAGGGTTTCTTGTTGATCCCACTTGCTTATTAAGCAAGTCCTTTAGAGTTCAATTAGATCTCTCCAAAATCGCTTGTCCTATAGGATTGCATGATAACCCTGTAACATGTTTTATATTACAAGATTAGAAAAACTGCTTCATCTTATTAGAGATATACTCTGGACTGCTGTCTGTTTTAATTTGTGTGGGTATTTCATGTGGCCAGAAGTATGGCCATAACTTCTAACAAATGTGTAATTAGAGAATCTACCTTTTCTGACTCTAATGAAGTTGCCCATTGAAAATCTGAATATATGTCTATAGTATGGTGCACATATTTCAGTTTACGAAACTCTGTAAAATGGAAGACATACATTGTCCAAATGTCATTTCCTGGGTACGCTTAGGGTTAGTTCCTGTTGGCAATAGAGTTTGGTTATATAATGAACAAGTAGGACATTGCCTCACAATTTTCTTGGCTTGTTGCCAAGTGATAGAGAATTCTTCCTTTACACCTTTGCTGTTCACATGGTGTTTTATATGGAATACTGAAGCTTCTAGTATGCTACCTATCAATAGCTGGTCAATTTCATTATTACCTTGTACCAGAGTGCCTGACAGACCTGTATGGGATCTTATGTGTGTTATATATAGTGGATAACTCCTATTTCTGAAATTTGTGGTAGCTGAATAAATAGTGAAGTCAATTCAGAATCATCCTGAATAAGTTCAGCAGTTGCTAAGTGTAAATTAACACTTTCCTCATATTTACAGTCAGTTAATACATTAAGAGACTCTGGAAAATCTGGCAATACCATGATTATTGTACATAATTCATATTTTGAACTGACTTATAAGGACTCTCAGCCACCTTACTTACATCTTCTGATTTATATCCTGTCTTTCCTGATTTACTGGAATTATTGTGAAATGTAGGGGCTCAAGATATTGGAGTTCCCTTTTTATACATGGGAGAATCCAATTAGTTCTTTTTATGAACCGAAGCCACTTGCTTTTAGGGTATCTGTTTTTAATCTCTCCCAAGAAGTTACTGCATGCTCTTTGTCAATGTTCATCTTGTGCCAGAATGAGGTGATTTCTACATCATTGAAAGGTACCACAATTTCAGTTGGATCCATTCTGATCAATTGTCAAAGTCTCATTTTTTCTTTTAGTATCAATTCAGAGACCATCTCAATGTAGGTGTTTAATTTCTTGCTCTTTTTATGTGCTAAAAAATATCCAGTCTAAGACATAATCTTCCTTTTGCAAAAGAATGTCTGTAGGGGACTGAGTAGAAGGTAAGATAACTAAGATCTTTGGATCAATATGACCTAAATGTGTATCCTATAATTTCCTTTCTACCAAAGCTAACTCCTCAGCATCAGCTGATAGTTTCCTGGGGCTATTTAAATCTTTATCACCTTGTAAGGTTTGAAATAAATTGCTTAGCTCTTAAGTGGTCAAGCCAATTGAAGTATCTCCTAGTAGCTTCTGAAAATTATTAAGGGTCCTTAATTGGTTTCTTCTGATTTGTACCTTTTGTGGCCTAACCCTTTGCAGACTTATTTTATACGCTAGATAATTGATAGAATCTCCTCCTTGTAATTTTTTCAGGGGTGATTTGCAATCCCCACCAAAGCAAGGGTTTTTTGTTTTGTTTTGTTTTTACTTGTTTTTTTTTTTAATTCATCAAACATTCTTTCCAGGATATTGATATCTGGATCAGCCAATAAGATGTTGTCTATACAATGTTAAATAATAGGTTGCGGAAATTGTTTGCAAATCATCTCCAATAGCTGCTGTACAACATATTGACACAAGATAGGGTTATTTAACATGTGGAAGGACTTTCCAGGATATCTTTTTATTGGGCAATTTCTACTGAAGGGAGGTACTGAAAAAGCAAACCTTTCCTTATCATATTCATGTAAAGGAATGGTGATAAAACAATCTTTCAGCTCAATCACTTTATGATAGACCATTCCTTTGGCAACAAGAAAGTCTATGGGACACCAGGTTGCAAGGAACCCTTTGGCTGAATAATCTTATTAATTGCCCCAAGATCTGTCAACATTCTCCATTTGCCAGAATTTTTTAAAATGACAAATACTGGAGAATTCCAAAGGCTGCTTACTCCTCTATATGGTGAGCATTTAGCTGCTCCTGGACTAGCTGTTCTAATGACAGTAGTTTTTCTTTTGTCATAGGCCATTGTTCAATCCAAATGGGTTGATCAGTCAACTACCTTAGTGGTAAGGCTGTTGGTATCTTGGCAGCAGTGGATCCTTGGGGTAAAGCTAAATTGTCAGCTTCTTCTGTACCTTGTTTATGGAATGCTTGGACAGTCTGTAACTGCCTTTGATAACATTCCCTAACTAATTTAGAATTTTTTATTAGGAGTCTGATGTATTTCATGGCTAGACACTGAAACTGAGGGGATATTAATTTGGGTTTTCCACTGCTGTAATATATCTCTTCCCCATATTTTCCTACCTGACCTTCTGGTCCCATACATTTAAGCCATCCGGTGTTTTGCTTTATTTGGGATAAGCTCCCAACTCCTTGAAATTGGAAGTCTCCTCTTGAAGTGGCCAAATTGCTGGCCAAGAGTTTGGAGAGGTAATGGTGACATCTGTTCCAGTATCAACCATTCCTTCAGTCCCAATACTGTTTACTAGTATTCTTAGTTTTGGCCTTTAATCCTCTATAGAAGTTTGCCAAAATATTTGTTTTTGGCTCCCTGTGAAGTCTTTTGAATTGTCTATAAAAGTTGCCTCAGCCCTGTCTAGTCTCAGAACATCTGTTTTTTAAGCAGTGGTCTTAACTTGTACTGAGGAAAAGAACTCTCCTTGCCTGGCATTGTCTGTTGTTGCTCTTCAGTCCCTAGTCAAATGTCGGCCTTTGCCACATCTTTGACATATTCCAGAAGGCATAGGTCCCCTTTTCGTATTACTTTGGTTTCTCCTGAAGTCTTCTCTGAAATGACCCTGCTCTACACAAAACATTAGAAATCTCGGTTCATTAAACATGATGGAAATTATCATCAATCCAGAATATATCATTTAAAATTAATGTAATTATTCATTAGCTATCATATTGCTTGAAGAAAAAAATTGCCTACTTACAAAGTGACAAAGATCATTATAGCTAAGTTAATTTTAACTTGTATATAATTTTTTCAAGTATTCACATTCTAAACCTAGATCTCAGGCAAATAATAAGTGCTTTGATAAAAGGCAAGAGTTTTATAATTATATTATTTGTGAGAAAATCAATGCTAATATGTTTCCAGACTCATATTTCAAGGGGCTGGAGAGATTGCTAATTAGTGAGGAACACGGGCTCCTTGAGAAAAGCATAGTTTGATTCCCCGCACCCATATTGTGGCTCATAGTCCCCTGGTCTCCAGTCCCACAGATCCAATTTCTTTTTCTGGACACTATAGGCACCAGGCACACAAATGATACACAGACATGTGTAGGAAAAACTCTGAAATACACAAAGTAAGATTAAAAAATTAAAATTATATTCAAAAGCCAAAGCATACAATGTACATGTTTTCAATTGTGTCTCAACGTCTTTGATTCCATTTTATCCACAACATTTGTTACTATTTGTTGTTTCATCATTATGATTAAGACACCTTGAGTGTTCAATATAATTCAGTGGAAATCTTACATTGGATTTCATTGGACTTAACAAAGTTTGAAGCACACAAAACTTTCCTTAAAAATTTGCATAATATTTTACAATTACTTTGTTTAAAGGATTGTTTTTTTTTTTCAAGCAGGAGGGTTTTATGTAAGTAAATGTAATGTTACAATAATGTAAATCATTTAGTGTGGGCATACAATATCAAGAAGTATAGGTTTTATTTACTTTTATAGTTGGTTGACTGATTGATTGTTTTATAAACATGATCTTACTGTGGATTTCTTGCTGTCCTAGAACTCACTATATAGGCCAGGCTGGCATTAAATTCAAAGAGCTGCCTCTCCCTCCAAATTGTTAACACTGAAGTCATGTGCTGTCATTTCTGGCTTAATTTTTATTTTTTATGAATATGTGTATCATGACTACATTTATGCATGTATACTACAAGTATATGGTGATATGTTAAAAGGTCATTGGAACCCCTGGGACTGAAGTTACAAAGGGTCTAGTTAACCATGTACATTCAAATAATTAAACACTCATCCTCTGTAAAACCACAAGTACTTAAAGTACCTATCAACAATGATCTGTCTCTCCAGTCTCAAGAATTGGACATCATCCATAATTTAATATGGACCTAAAACACAGTAAGTGAACACATGTAGATACACATATTTACACAGTAAGAATACTGTATGACTTAGTGATAGTAACTAGTATTAAATAGACCACATATATTACCATATCCAGTTGCTGTGATTTATTTTGATCAGAAAATTGTAGGAAGGATTTTGAAAACTTGTAAAGTGAATATGATTCTATTTTTTCCTTTAACCTGTTATAGAAGGAAACTACATTAATAGCATTCTTAATTAAAGTATTTTTACTTCAACAATGCACTTAAATTGAATGTGGTTTTCTATTTTATTTGAAAATTATACTTGATTATTTTGTGCATGTAAAATTAGTACTACAATTGTAATATTTATTTAGTGTATTCTTTTATAAAACCCAAGAAACGCCACACAGTTTCTGCATTACCCAAAATTCATGAAATGAATACATAGTAAATTACATTGTTTCCCTCTGAAGAAATAAAGTTTTAGACGAATATGTCCCATAACTTAAATAGAATATAAATTATCTGTAAAGGACAGTTTGACATGATTTTATGTGTTCCAGTTGAGTCCAGCTTAGAAATAGATATTTGGATTACAACATCATTTTTCCAACTGATTGAGTACCTTATTTTATAGTTTCTGTCTTTGGCAATCTTTCTGTTCTTTTTTTTTTTTAAATTGTATTAGTTCTTTGTGATTTCATGTTATGCACCACAGTCCACCTCATCCCTCCATTCCTTCAGGTCTGCCCTTTACTCTTGCAACCTTCCCCCAAAATAACACCCCTCCACAGATAAATGCACAAAGCATAGAAAATACCTCGTTGTGGATATTTTCCACAGCATCTCACAATGTGTTCCTCAGTATATCCCTCTGTCCACACATCTTCACTTGCCAATATTCATTGCAATGAGTCGGTCTGGTTTGAGGTCTCTGGCTTCTGGGACAACATCAATATTAGATCCACGTCTTTGGATTCTGCTTACCCTGTTGTTATTATGTGTCATGGAGTTCCTGCAACTCTCTCTTATCCACATCAAAAGGGGGAGCTCTTTAGCACTTCTCTAGCTAGGTCACCAAATATCAATATCAGAAAGAGGTAGAGTCAGCTCTCCTTCTCTCATGCCCTCAGGGATAGTTCACTTTTATCTATGCCTTCAGTGCCTGTTCTACTGTGTAGTCCATTAAGACTAAGAAATGGGCACCGGGCCCATTTTCTCAAGTACTGCATCCTACCAGGGTCTGGGTCATTGCTTTGCTCTCATATTCTCAGGGCTGACTGTCTCGTGCCTTAGCCATCAGGGCCAGCTCCATTGTGTTGCACCTGCGAGGTGTTGGGCCAACTTTTCTGAGTGCTATAGCCAATGAGGGGGGAGCATTAGCTTTTCTGCTCTCATGTTCTTAAGACCAGCTCTTCTAACTACAGCAGGTGGAAAGGGGGCAGAGGGAGGCACCACTGCTGCGCTCTTACCACCTCATAGCAGAGCAGTGGCTAGACCAGCTCTCTCATTCTCTAGCCCTCAGGGCTAGCTTTCCTGTCCCACTCAACCAGGCCCAGTGCTAGTGTGATGCTTTGTTGATGTGTAATGGCTGATTTCCAAGTCCTGTAGCCAACAAAGGGCAGGGCCAGCTCACCCACTCTTTGTCCCTCAGGGCCCATACTACAGCAAGTGGCAAAGGGCATTCTCTAATAATTCTTTTGTGGCTTTTATTTCTTTAGGTTACTATTACATGGTATGGTTTTAACTGGGTTTACAACAATCTGTAAGTACCATAGGTTCTTAATATATTTTAATTTGTTTTTTAAACTTTAATAATATTTATTTACCTTCTCTCAGAACTCATCCTATAAGATATGTCTCCCCTAAATTCATGATTTTTTCTTTGCTCTTTCCTTTATTTAAAATAATATCAATTATTCAATTACTAGTTCCATATATGCCTGGTTATGGGTGAAAGTCTACTAGCATATGAATACTCAACTTTGAGCTGCACCATTGAAGAAAGCACCCTTTCTCCACCTACAACCAGCACCTGACTGTAGCTCTTCCTGTAGAGGTGGGATATACTGAGCACATCTCTGCACAAGCTGGGTATTGAATAGCTTGATTCTGTGAAAGTCTTGTGCTAATGACTGGAGCTGTTAAGCATTCATGATTATAGTAGCCCTGCCATGTCTAAAAGAACTGAATTCACAACAATATTCCAAGACCTTCCTCTTAAAATTATTCTCATTGTTCTGCAGTGATATTTTCTGACCCTTGGGGGAGGGAAAACTTTGGTCTCTCCCTCCCCCCCTCTCTATCTCTCTTTGTCTCTATCTCTATCGCTATCATCTCTATCTTTGCCTCTATGTCTACCTCTATGTCTACCTCTAACTCTACCTCTACATCTACCTCTACCTCTATCTCTATTATTCTACATCTGTCCTATTTATGGCTGAGCACTTCACAATCTGATTCACCTGTTCTGGATATCCATTATTAATATCAATTTGCATAAAAGGTAATCAAAAATCTATTGCCTCCACTTTTCATTTTCTTAGTCTTCATACTGACTCAACCCTTTTTGTAACTATATTATGCTTATTTATAAAAACATAGGTAAGACATATGATTTTAGGGAGATTGGGTGGCATTATAATCAAGTTCATACCTGAAAATATGATAATCCATATACCCAAAATAATAATAAATAATTATGAAAAGTATAGCCCATGAATGGAAGTTTCTAGCACTTACAAGCACTGACATAGATAAGAAATATTTAAGGGAGATTAGCTGGCATTAAAATATAGTTCATACTTGAAAATATAGTCTGAAACATTTGGCCTTCAGTGATGTTTGCTGTAAAAAAAAATGAGATAAGCCATTTAGAACTACTGTTCCAAATGAGTAATAGGATTTTATATGCATTTATTTCCACTGATTAGTCTATAAGTTTTGAAGCTATTTCTCCTATTTGATTCCTATGGATATACTATAATCATACAGAATCAAAAGGCATATACTTTTAGTAAAAAGAACTGGTGATTTGAATATGAGAAAAACTCCAATATATGATATAAGGCAGATGTACAAATTTGAGTAATGTTTTAAAATGTAAATCTAAGCAAGTAATACATGCTGCTCATTAACCTTTAAATGGCATAATTAAGGACAGTTATTATTTTTCTCAATACTCATGAAAGCCTACATCTGGATCTTTATTTTTTGTTGCTGTTGGTTAAAACTTCCACATTAGAATTTATCAAAATAATATTGCACCTGTGAAAAGTGTACATAAGTTATAAAGGCTTATCATTGCTAATTCTCTATCATTCCACCGCTATCAAATACAGCCTGATTAATGATATTAAAGTGTGCATATGCTTTAGTGGCAAAGCTATAGAGTTCTACAAACAGTAGCAAGTCAGTTACAGCAAGCATTATGTGGCAGGTGTACAAACATCAAATATAAATTTGTAGAACAAGCTATACTTTCATAAAATCACTTCCCCACAGCAATCTTCATAGTATCTTTCTAACCTATTAAAGATACCAAGGAGGGAAGGAGCTCCACAGGAAATTACAAGTTTAATTTTTCTGTGCTGAGTAAAAATGTGTGGTTTTGTAACAATAGGGTGTTACTATTGATTTCATATGAATAAATAAGAGCAAGTATTTAACATGTACTGTTGTGGTCTCTAGAACATGTCCACCTGTCATTTAAAGTTCTATTTGATAACCTTTGACTTAAGAGAGGTAGTCGTATCCCGTTAATAGTATAATCACACTTAAACTCATTCATGTGAATACATGAAGACACATGAATGTACAAGCCCACACATAGCACACACACATTTATAAAATGTGTGGCTTTTTTGAAACATCCTGAGGCTTAGCTATCTCCCATAAACCTTTTGGGACATACTTTCCCCTTCTTTTCCAAAATATTCTCCCCTTCTTTTCCCTACATATTTATTCTCTAGTCCAATAGATGTTAGGAAATGAAAATCTTGTAACAAGTAGAATGTTTGTAAATTTAGAAATTTAACAGTCAGAACTGAGTTCTTGCAAGATGGCTCAGTGACGTCTGCTATGCAAGCCCCTAGACCTGAGTAAGATCATGAGAAACCACAAAATGATTTTAAACCATTCTACTTTTAAATAAAAGTTCTACAAACATGCCTTGGTATGTGTTCAAACACAGATATCATGTATAGGCACAATTATAATACTAGTATTATACAACTTTGAAAATAAGCACTAAAGCACATTCCAAAGATGCCCAAACTTGGGTGCTAAAGCACATGTCTTTTGTTTAGCCAGTAAGCTGAAATCATACTTGGCCTCTCAATATCAGCCTGTGCAACTTCTGTCTTCTCCAAATGCCTGTCAGCAGGTAGGGTCAGAAACATTGAGAGTATCATCTTCCAGTAATTTCTACCCTCCAACTATCTTAGAATATGTCATTTTCAGAATATAACTAGTATATTGAATTTGTATAAAGATATCTGAAAGATAAAAATGTTTCCAATTTTGAAATGTTTAAAAAGAAATGACTTTAAAATAATATGTATCAGATATCTTATAGGTACTTTACTAGAAGAGTCTACTTAGATTTCAAAATAGGTCTGCAAGTATTTTAGGAAAAATAATATAAAGTCTAGTAATAGAAGCAGAGTCATACAAGCCAAGGAAGCACAAGGAAGGGTAATATTATCAGGTATATACATGCTAATTTAAGGAAAATACTAGTGAATAAATGCATTTTAAATTCAGTATAATAATAAAACATATAAATCTGTGATTTTACACACACACACACACACACACACACACACACACACACACACACACTTCGCATCAAGTAGCAGTGCTGTCAAATACCTAGTCAGTTATAATTCCAGGCTGAATTAGACCTCCCATTTATTAAAAATTAAACATTTGACTAATTTTTACTTCATCTGTAGTGTTTGATGGGTAGAACTATATTTTGTAATCTACACAGTGCATTATCTATAAATGATTATCTAAAAATAATCATTTATTGATGTTTTTTCCTTAAAGTATAGTGTATAGCTATTCCTGGTTCTCAAATTAACTATATCTAGAATGAACTACAATCCAGAATTAGAAGTCCCACCTGTGATCATAATATGGAGGCTGGGAGATACAAGTTTCTAACCTGGATCTTGGCATGGAAATCTTGAGGCACAGTGGCTATGAATCTCAGATTAAGGATGGGAGATCTCTGAGTTTAAGGTCATCTGGGACAAAGCAAGTCCAGATCTAGGCATAGTGACACATACCTTTAACCTGGCCACACCTTCTTCTGAAGACCTACATAAGGACACTGGAAGAAGGAAGACTTTTTTCTCACCTAGTCTGCTTGCCTTGTTGGACTGAGCAACTGCTAGATCCTTGGACTTCCATTCACAGCTGTTGCTAATCATTGTTGGGGAGTTGAACTACAGACTACAGAATCATCAACAAATTCCTTACTATACAGAGGCTACCCATAAGTTCTGTGACACTAGAGAACCCTTACTAATAAATAAGATTATGTAAATTTTAATTACTGAAAATTTATCAATCTGTGTATTTTTTTAATTCAACCATTTACTTTTCTATGTTTCTAAATAAATCTGAAAAACCAAGAAATACTTTTAAAAGTAAGCAACATTTTGCAAATTGTTTTAGGTAAGGAGGACTTTAAGCAATTAAAAACAGTATGTGAACAGCATATATATTGTAATTACAGTTGATACTGAATGAAGAAATTATTACTTGGTATTTTGGATTTAAGGGTACTTTAAATATCTAACTTTCTTAAAATTTTCTCCCATAATATTTCCTAACTCTGTGAATATGTAAGTATTAGAGTAAATATGCAAACTGTTTTCAAATTAGTAATCAAAATGCTATTCAAAATGTAAATAAAACATGGAAGCAGAGATGACAAACCAAAAAGAAAGTAAAGACACAATACGTAGTTCTAAGGCACTAATGATGACACCAAAGAAGTGACATAATGCATTTCAAACATCATAGTACTGGAATATCATAAATCCCACTAATAAATTATTAACAAGTGAATCAATTTATTTTATGAGTAAACAGAATAATCTGGAGCAATCACATTTGTATGGATGTAAAAATGCAAGAATATATTTTATTCAATTCATGTTATATAAATATACATGCAAATAATATTTGATTTATAATAATTGTATCCTTAAGAGTAAAGTTTTAAATGGAGTTTGCTAAGAATTACTGGCCAAATAAATTAGCAAGAATAGAGTTGCTGCAGAAATATTATGAACATTTTACATATGATTGATGGTTTACTATTATTTTTTGATCTTGATAATTTTACATGAATGTATTTCAATTCTCTTTGTTTAAAAAAGAAAGTGAAAACAGTACCTCTCCCTCAAGAAGTAGAAGAAGTAAGGAAGGTGTAAGAAAGGAAAGAAGGAAAGAAAGAAAAGAGAAAGAAGGAAAGAAAGAAAGGAAGGAAGGAAGGAAGAAAGAAGGAAGGAAGAAAGGAAAGATGGAAAGATGGAAGGAAAGAAAGAAGGAAGGAAGGAAAGAAGGAAGGAAAGAAAGAAGGAAAGAAAGGAGGAAAAAAGGAATAAATAAATAGAAGGAAAAGACAGATAAGAAAGACAATAGATATGCCAAGGAGCACTGGATATATTCTCCGGCTTTTATCTACTTTCAATGAATGGCACTTTATGTAATTAATTCACTTTAAAACTACATCAGAAACTTCTGTAGTTTGATAAGTTAGGAGTATTATAAAGGTGACTAAACATAAAGCAAGCTTAATAGACTTTTGACCCAATAGAAAGAAATAAAATTAAAGGGAAAGGGTAAGATCTTAATGTGGTGCAGGATGAAATATTATAAAAATACTCAAACAGGATGAAAAGGCAAATTGCCTTTCTTCAGTCAATTCTGAATATATGGATCTGTCAAAACATACTATATTCTTCTACAATTTAAGTTTCTCAGGATATCCCAACATGGGATTATATACTAAAAAGAAGCCAACAAAAATATACCAAAGGACATTAGATAGTAACAGATATTATCTAATGTACTTCTAGTTATAGAATTCTGCAAAGATATATTAACTTCAGGATTCAGAATCTTTAAGCCTTTTTAGCCTTTATTTACATCTTTGCAGTTCAGTATTCTATTTACAGCAACTTATTTGAAACATCCTGAGAGTCTCAATGAGTAAAATTCTGTCTATATCTTGTGTAGGCGTCTCAGTTGACTATTTTCTGTCCTCATTATTTCATGCATATTAAATAGCAGATTTTATAAAACGCTAGAGACATGACCTATAACTGTATTTTTACTTAAAATGCATGAATTTGACAGGTATGCTTTTCATAACTTACAGTTTTATCAATCTGTATTTCTCATGCAATAGGGACATTTACAAAGTTCAAGCTGGAATTCATTATTCACTAATTTTAGGTGGCTACATTTGCCAATTTGGAAGACAGACTTCCCATAGTTTCATCAAGTTTTTCCACTATTTTCTTTCCCATTTTTCCTTTCAAAGTAACTGAAGTTTAGAATAAGAGTATACACATATTATTTTTAACAAGATATCCTCGAAAACAATTGATTACATTCAGTAAGTACTGTAATTAAAATATTTCCCATAGCTTTGTCTCCTATATGTCTATCTGCCTTTAATAAGGAAGACATTTCCTGATACTCTGTATAGATCCCTTTGGCCCAAGACTTCCTATGTATGTTCTCATGTAGGAGGTTCAGGACCTTGCTCATTATGGTTTCGTTTGTTTGCTTGTTCATTCGTTTTTGTTTTGTTTTGTTTTCTGGTCCCATTTTATTCTAAAATCTGAACCTTGGGCAAGGGTTCTCCCCACAGGTTGTAATTAAGAAAGAATCATGATGGACATAAGGGTGAACTAACTGACTAAATTGAAAGACACACTTTTGAATTTAACCTAATTGAAAGTGTACAATTCTAGGCAATATTATTCCTCAATTCACACATTTTGTAGAAGTGGAAACCATTATTTCCTACAACCTATCAATATGCTATTGTGCGAACTTTAATGTGAAAAAATAAGCTAACACTGCATACTAATTAAATTATTAACCTGGAAATTTTTTAAAAAGTTTTGTATCATGTATTTATGATTTTCCATCATTTATCATTTTATCGAAGATATTTTTATCTTGTATTATAACCTGGTTTTTGTTTCCCCATCCCTCTATTCCTCCCACTTCCTCCATACCTCCCTCCTTACCTTCCTCCTCTCTGAATTCCCTCATTCCCTTTATGTAACTCATTAGAAAAAGTCAGGCTTCTAAGAGATAACAACCCAACCCAACCAAATATATTATAACGCAAAAGTAAACACACCAATGCTGGACAAAGCAATCCAGAAGAAGGCAAGGAGCCCAAGAGAAGGAATAAGAATCAGGCTCATTCATTCACCCACTCAGGAGTCTCATGAAATACTAAGCTGAAAGTTTTAATATATATAAAGAAACTGATGTAAGTATATGTTAGAAATGTGCTTGCTACTTCAGTCTGAGTGGGTTCATTTGATTCTTATTAAGTTGACCCAAGGGACCTGTTTTCCTGGTGTCCACCATTCCTTCTGCCTCCTGTCTTGTGAGGTTTCCTGATCTGGGATGAAGGACTTAATGGAGAAATACCATTTAGAGCTCTGTGTTTCTATGACTCTCTGAGTAATCTCTGACTTTAGCTCTCTGCATCTGTTTATGTCTATTGTTGGAGGAAGCTTCTCTGATGATGACTGGATAAGGCACTGTTCTATACATATAACAGAATATCATTAGAAGTCCTTAATTTTTTTTTAATCTTTTTTATGATTTGCTTATAGTGTTTGGTTATATTTCAGGGTTCTGTGCTTTACAATCTGTGATTATTAGTTACAAAACCATTGTCAGGTAAGGGTTTCCACCTTGTGAAGTAGACCATAAGTGAGATCAGACACTGATTGGCCATTCCCACAAGTTCTGTATCACCATTGTTCTAGTATTCTGGCAGGGAGGAGAGATTTTAAGGAAAATATTTTGTGGGTGACTTGATATTTATGTTTCTTCTTTGGTAACCTGCAGGATAATTTAGACACAGTAAAGATAATAAATTGTAGAAGTAAAGGCTACCTGTAGATACCAACTTTACTTGTCCATGCTAAGGGAGGTGTGTGTGTGTGTGTGTGTGTGTGTGTGTGTGTGTGTGTGAGTGTGTGTGTGTGTGGTGTTCTGAATAATGGAACCTAACTGTCAATTTGAGGAGAACAACCTTTTGTCTTAGCAGCAACCTGGCCTGTTCGGAGTTGAGGGATATGATATGATGAGGGACAAAATAGTTATAATCTATGGTTATGATGATAAGTAATTAAGAATCAATTAAATCAGTGTTTAGCAGATTAGTGATAGTAGGTGTTAGCAATGTCCTGTGACTTCTCTATACATAGCTTCTGAGCTCCAAGGATTGTTCCATGTATGGGCTCATTATATTAATCCAGCCTTATGTAAAATTATAGCAAGGTTGGTTACTGACATGAAAATCACGCAACTATTGCATCAATGGACTCAACTTACAGCCTAGTCATTTTTGTATCTCTCAGGATTTATGTTTAGTTCATAGTTTGTTTTTCTCCTTTAGCAATGTGATAGCAACTTCATCCATCATAATGAAATGCTGGCAAATATGAATGAAACTTTCATACCAATAGGAGCTCGAGTTTTTTTCCATTTCTCTGACTTATATATATGATATCTTCAGCAACAAGGTCGTATTATAAATTTCTTGAGGACAACCTGTGGAATCTGTACCTCTCTTGCTGTACAATATTCCTAAAACTGTCATGTAGACACATATGCAAGCACACATGAGCACATGAGTATGTGTAAACACACACACTCACACACACACACACACACACACACACTAGCTTCTAAAGTAGTTGAATTTCATATGACTCTTTTAAAGTGTGTTAAATACTAGTTATCCCAATCTGTATTCTTTCCTCAATTCTATTCTCCAATGCCCTACCATATTTTAACACTTTCTGTTCCTTCATTTAAATATAAAGGATTTATCTTCACAAGAATGCATCCTATTTCCTCTCCTTAAGTTTAAAACTATAAATTTCTTATTTATTAATATATTTTAGGTCAGCTACAAGGCAAACTGCTACTAAGCAGTTTTATTTATTTTAGAACATTTATGACTGCTTTACTTTTTCCTGTTTTTTAAATTGTAAGTCATATATCAAATGCTATGCAAGGAATCACACCCACACATATAATTTGTTCCATTTAACATTCCAATTTACCAACTATTAGAAAGAAATACATTTAAATTATGCGCATATGTGGCAATGAGGTATCTTGAGGATATCTTGGTTTTGTCTGACATAGAGAAACAAAGTTCATAGTACCAAAGTGGATAAAAAAATAACTGTATAATTAAAAAAGATCTGGCATAGTCCAAGAATTTTTTTCAGTAGCCTTCTCTTTCTTAGTGAAATTTCATAAATTAAACTTGATAATAATGCCAGGCTGTAATTATGCGTCTGTCAGTTTCTGCTTCTATTATTACATTTCATTTTGTGTCACTATTTAAATATTAATAAACAATAGGCAATTAACTAATTGTCAAATATTTCTATTAATCCTATTTTAAACAATTGGACCACCTTGGCAATGGGCAAAGACTGTTGACTCTGTTGACTGTGTTGTTCTTATATTAGTAAGTGGCAGATCAGAAGGTAGTACTTTACTCATTCTATCTTGATGCCTGGCTTCATGGCCCAGCTATTTTGTACCTACAATAAATAAAAATCAAATCAATCCAGGCAACACAGTACAGGAAGGGGTAGACAGAAGATAACTTTTTCCATCCATGCCACTAGGAACAGGTTGGGAAAGGCAAACATAGACCTTCTACCCCATGGCACATGTGTCTATAGACACACAGAGCACCACCTACAACCATGCAGTGCAACATGGGAGGAGAAAGACAGACAGATATTTGTGGACTACCATGCTATCCACCGTCCTGTTCTTTGGTGTGTGGTGGGTGAACTATCCCTGCTTCTCACCAGCTACAACACTCAGGAAAGAAGGTCCTACACCTCACCTGGACAGTACAGCAGATCTGACCATAGTGGTGGAGCACAGGTGAGGGGCCCACCACCTGGATGACCAGCCTTCATGGACAGATTGGAAAGAAAAGGAAGTGGAGCAGCATAATCAAGAGAGATGAAATTGGAGACACAGGATAGAGAGAAGTAGCCACTTGTGAGTGGTCAGCCACTCCACCAGGGCCATGGTGAAGTTCCAACCGGAGTTGAAGATGAAGGCCTTGTCTGGGTTGATGGCTACGTAGTGGAAGGGTCATTGCCAATGTGTGTGGCTCATTTTACCACTAGAGAATATGGGAACATCCCTGGTTCGGGCAACCAGTTCCCTGGGAAACATGTAGAAGTCCAGGGCTGTGAATATGTGGCTTCACCCCTCATTAGTTATGGCATTCTAGAGATCTGGCCCCGACTGTTATCAGTGGTAGTATTCTAGAGAGCAAGCCCTGCTCCTTGGCCAGATTGCAGAGTGGAGATGGCTTTGATGGCAGCAGCTTGGGTGACCCAGCAGAGGGCCTGGGTGTGGGAGAGTTAACCCACCATCTGCATTAGGGTGACACTGGCACAGAGAACTACTAGCCCAGCCTCTCACTAGCTGCATCTCTCAGGAATGAAGTGCTGACCTGGACAGCACTGCAGAGCTGGCCATAGTAGTGGGGCAAAGGTGAGGCACCCTTTGGGCATGAGAGAAGAGAGAGGTGACCATGCCTCCTGCTGCTTATGGCACTCGGTGGCCTAGCAAGAGCAGTGATGGAGGGCTAGCCCTGCACAAAAGGGAGAGCCAGCTCACTGACCAACTCAACCCAGGAAGATACAGGGCTATAGATACACAGAGCCCTACATGTCACCATGCAGTGCAACATGGGAGGAGAAAGACAGGTGTAGATACTCAGGCTTAGATACAGGGCTCTGACTTGGCCTTTCCCCAAATCTGTATTATCTGCAAAGGACTGGGGTGCACGAAAGAGACAGTCCTGCTAATCTGAAGGTGCAGAATCTCTATGACAGAGGGCGACCACAGGATAAGACAAATTACTCATTGTAATGAATAATTGCAAGTGAAATATGTGGAAAGTAGGATATACTGTGGGACACAGTGTAAAATTCTCAGCTTCCACAATGAGGTGTTTTCTATATTTGTGCATGTGTAAATGTGTGTGCATGTGCATGCATGTTTATTTTAGGAGGAAAGATGCAAGAGCAAAGGGTGCATAAGAGAGAATGGGGAGATTAGTCATAATGGGGCACATAATGTGAAACTCACAAAGAATAATTAAAATAAAATTAAATAATCTATTTGAACTTCTCACTGTATAAAACATCCCTTTTCTGTTACAAAATGCCATTTAAAAAAAATTGTATCTTCATGCTCTCTTTTGGATGATATGCCCAGCACAAAATCTCTTTGTATAGATTCAAACTCACACAGAAACTTTGTAGGTATTCTGTGTGTAAAATGAAGAAAGATATTTCAAAATAAGAAATGACATCTCATATCTGCAATATTTCATAGAAACTCACTGTCTTGTCTTTCTTGAAGCACTAGTATCAATTTTCAATGGCTTCCTTTAATGATAACATACAAAAAAATATAAATGTATAGGCACCACCTGTCACTCTCAGACTTTTCTTCTATGAATTTTAGACTCTATTTGAACCAGATCGTAGCATTAGAAAAATGTAAATTTCCTTTTCATTGTTGAAGGGCTACATGTAATCCACATAGAGTATTTTATGATATAACTAATGTCACACTTGTAAAGTCACAGGAATATTTGAACCAACATTCTATTTTTATAGAAGCAGACTTCGTGTGGGCTAAAAGACTAGTTTATGTGTTGATAGAAAGCTTGCAAATCTTGTAGCCTATTTCAAGCATTTTTTTTCAGTCTTCCCAAGGCTCCAACATTTTATTTATTTTTAATTAATTATTTATTTATATCCCAAATGTTGCTCACTCTCCTGGTCCCCCTACAAAAAAACTCTTCACCCCATACCTCCTCCCCTTTGCCTCTGAAAGGGTGCTCCCCTGCACACACACCCCCGGCATTCCCCTTACCTGGAGCATCAAGTCTCTACAGGATTAAGTACGCCCTCTACCTCTGAGGCCAGACAATGCAATCCTCTGCTATATATGTGCTGGGGTTCTTGAACCAGCCTGCATATGCTCTGTTGTTGGTGACTTATTCTCTGGAAGCTTCCAGGGGTCTAGGTTAACACTGAGGTCTTCCTATGGGGCTGCCATTCCCTTCAGCTCCTTACTCTCATCATTATTATTTTAAATGTTCAAACTTAGGAAGTCAGATTTTGGAATAAGACGTTACATTTGAGATTATTATAATAGACTCTAATTTCAAACTAACACACAAAAGTTTTCTCATTACTCAAAATAGTTCTTGCAATTTATTTATATTTCCCCTACATACCTCCCTCTGAATCCTCCCATATATACCATTCATAAATAGTCATGTATTAATTAAAATGACAGATGTTTGTCTATGGTCCACTACCTAAACAGTTTCCAGGTCCCTGTGGTCTCCATAGCAACTTGGGAGAGTCAGTCTGGATATCAGTTCCAAAAGCTTTTTCATGTAAAAGTAGGTACATTATAGAAATGGCACACCTTGACTTAGACAGTATGAGACATTTAACTCTCTGGGTGTCTTCCATTGTTCCACAGTATAGTCCAAGCCATGGAAGCAAGCAAGGCAATGGAGCAGTGTTTCTCACACTTGATATTAGCCAGAAGGCTGAGAAGTGGTAGGAGCAGTGTTTCTCAGTTGTGATATCACAAAGTGGAGCTCTTCCTTAGAATTCCAGAGGTTTAGTCAATTTTTGTCATGGTAGGAAGCAGGATGCTGGAGTAGTAGCTGAGAGCTACATCCAGATCCACAGAACAAAAGCCAGAGAGACACTTAGCTTACTGGTAGCTTTTGAAATCTCAAAGCTCACTCCCAGTGACACACTTTCTCCATCAAGGCCCTACCCTATGCCAACTAGAACATGTCTGCCAAATCTTCTCAACTCCCTTACCCTTTGTTTTCCCATCTTTTTGATTTACAAATACTTTTTAACTAGGAGTAAAATGCAATAAATTGGATTCAAGGTGTTAAGTATTTTTTACAGCAAATCTTGAAAGTCAGCACAATTTCATTAATACATGTGTTAAGTTATTCCCTTTTAAAATAATAACAACAATCAAATATGAAATGTGATGACCAGAGTCAAAACAAATAAAATGTGAATACAAATAAAACTTAATTCAAACTTGGAAAAAAGTTAGGGTCTTCAATCACACTTGTCATAACTGGCAACACTTCTCTCCAAAATAAAATATGTACAACCTTTAAATAAAAAAATGGTAGTAAAAAATCAAAGCCAAATACTAAGAATAGACTTTCACACAAATATGAAAGGAAGCTTTTAAAACTCTAAGAACTAAAGAAACCCTAGCATGTGAATTTTATAGCAACAATTACTTCTCTGAGTTTTAAAAATGCCTGTGTCAAAAGTTCAGGCATACTCTTTGTAATTTTATATGGAAATGGCTCTTAAGAGTAATACCTGTCATTTAGGTATAAAACAATAATATTGGGATATCAGAATAAGTAATTATCTGTTCAAAAGCTTCTGAAATGCTTACCAACTATTTTGTCAGCCTTTGGTAAAATCAGAAAGCTATCAAAGAAATGTCTAGATTTTATTCCTTGTATATATATATGTGTGTGTGTGTGTGTGTGTGTGTGTGTGTGTGTATACATACATACATACATACATACATATATGTATATATGTATTAGAGAAACAATATAGTGGCTAAATAAGACTTTCTTTTCATCATTCTGCAAATGCACCCAGTTGAATGTTTATTTGTACATCAGTTTACTAGCACAGACATCACTTGTGAAACAAGGTGACAAGCAATGCCCTTTCCTTTTCGTTAAGGAAAAAGAAAAGCTCATTTAAGAGATCAGAATGAATGGCTAGTCCACAGCAGTCTTCCCCTCCTCCAAGCACCATTGTACAAAGGGGTCTCTCCATTCACAGGAGAATAATTACTAATCCCTGAACCATGACTCAAATCTCATAATGACAGCTGGCTAAGAGAATTATAGTGCTGGGCAAAATTTCCCAGCCTACCACAAATCTTAGAAGCATGAATTGAGCTTCTGGAAGTGTGTTGGCAAGAAGAGAAAGAGATCACTATCCTTTCCCCATCCTCAGGTGGCAGTTGAGAAGTGGATGCCACTACATGGGTGACAAGACACAAAATTTAGTACAGGGTTTTGTCTCATGGTCCAGTGCTAGGCATACTACATGAGAACAAATATCCAATAAAAACTTGTATGTATGTTAGAACTCAAGCATAAAAACACCAAGTAACTCTGACACCAGATGAAGGGCCATAGGCTTATATATTTGGATACTTAGTTATCAGGGTATGGCACCATTTGAGTAGGACTGGGAGGTGTATCATTGTTGAAGTAGGTCATGTCTTTTTGGAGGAAATGTGTCAGTGGCAATAGGCTTTGAGATTTCAAAAACCTACAGCAGGCAGAGTGGCTATCTGTCTCTCAGTCTGTGGATCAAAGTATAGCCTAAAATCCAAGCTAAAACGTGGTCTACAGCATTGCAACATTGTAGTGCATGGTGGTTTGCGTGTGTTCGGCCCATGGTAAGTGGCACTAATAGAAAGTCTGGCCTTGTTGGAGTAGAGTAGGCATGACCTTTGTGGAGGAAGTGCATCACTGTGGAGGTAGGCTTTGAGGTGCTCCTCCTGGATAACTTGTAAACACTCCTCTCTTCACTCCCTCCAGATAAAGATGTAGGACTCCGTACTTCTGTAGCACAATGTCTGCCTGGGTGTGCCTGGACACCACCATGCTTCCTGCCCTGAAGATAACGGACTGGACTCCAGGAACTGTAAGCCAGCCAGGATTATATGTTGTCTCTTATAAGACAGAGGGAGTGAACTTACCACATGATCCCTCTACAGGAATGCACAACACTCTATGACTATAAAACTCAGAATCGATCCAACTCACAGTTGACCTTTGTAGGTAATGATCAGTCTCCATTACATATTCCCTACACTCAAGCAATACAGTTCTAGTTTTGTATTGATTTTTGTTTTGTTTTGTTTTCTAATACTGCTGTCTAGAATATAGACCTCAGTGTACCTGTCACTTCTAGAGGTGATGAAAAATCGGGTCATGACCCATTTTAATATCAACTCCAATAGTCACCTACAAACATACTACTCCTCTCTTGGGACCATAGGAATACCCCATTATCTGGAGGTAAGGCACTATATTAAGAAAATATCTTATTTACTAAATTAGTGTGCAGCAAGTAAATATGACACTGGATATTCTTAATGGTACTAACCAAAATATTTTGATTCTCTATCAATTCTTTTCCTAAGAATTAGCCTACAGTCCTCATTGATTAGATTTTTGTTACAGCTGTTATGACCCATACTTGGACACAGTGTTCTTGGCACACAATTTCACTTCATCAATAAAGAGACCACCTCCAGCAGATAGGCAGGGCCTCCAGGGGAGAGATAAGGCCACTCATCCATCTTCAAAATTTTGACTCAAAATTGTTACTGTCTAAAGGAAATGCAGGCACAAAAATGGACCAGAGACCAAAAGAAAGGCCATCCAATGACCAGGCCAACTTGGGATCAATTCCATGTACAGATGCCAAATGCTAACTTCATTACTGATGCCATCTTGTGGTTGCAGACAGGAGCTTGCTGTCTGTCCTTTGAGAAGCTCTACCAACAGCTGATTTAGACAGATGCAGATACTTACAGCGAATCATTGGACTGAGGTCGGGGTCCCCTATGGAAGAACTAGGGGAAGGATTGAAAGACTGAAGAGGATGGCAACCCTGCCACACCAACTCCAGTGGAGTCTATGTGACATGGTGAAAGTCATGCTTTCAGACCTGAGGTGTGTGTTCCTCAGAACTTAGCCTCCCGGAGGTCCCTGGCATCCTATGTCTGCAAGCTGTTCCAGTGCATTGAACAAACTCTGTGGATTTGGATTCTGTGCCTTGTCTTTCTTGATTTTTATGATAATAGTTAATATAATGCAACCTGATCAGATCTTGATAGATTGAGGGCCCAAGGGATTTTCCAGGAGATATTCCTGATAGCATGATCACTCCAGGCCCTACAAAGACTAATGCCAATGAAACTGATGACCAGCACCAGGTAATACCAGACTTGGGTCAAAGAAGATTCATGAATTATTTAATACAAGATCTCCCATTTTCCAAGCTTTATTTAGAGTTAAGTAGAAGGAAAATGAGATATTTGGAGATGTAATAAATTAGTTATAACAGGAAGAGTTGTTTGTGAGAAATCCAGATATAGTGGATAGTGAAAGGATAATAGTTTAACAGATGGTAGGGAAAGACCAGGATGGTCTGTCAGAAATTAAGATGAATAGTCTGGGAATTCAAATGACTGTAAAATATGGTAGGAAGCATTATTTAGAGGGTGTTGGTGGGCTCCTCCAGTAAATAGGGAAACTCCACAAAGGCTCAGGACAACAGTTCCAAATTGACCTAATTGGCCATAAAATATTAATAAAATTTACTAGCTACAGCAAATTTGCTCAGACTATAGCTTGGCAGAATTCTAAGAATAGGTGACCTCAAGTCTGGGTTGATTAACCACTGTCTGGGTACAAAAAGGTTCCCAAAAATATTTCCTGCTCTGTGCTTTTTAGTTTAGAGTTAAGTTGTAATATGTAACCTCCCATCTGATCATCACCTAATGTAATCTGGCATGAAATTAAAAAGTAGTTTCCAAAATCATGTGTATATATCTGAGATGTTTACAGAAGTAAAATTGCAGCAGATTCAAACCATTTTGGGGTGTGTTGTGTCTGTCTGTCACTCAGCCGACTCCTTACCTTCCTGAATAACAGGACCCTGTTTCTCCTACGGGAGGATACCTGACTGGGTATGTTCATGGCATAACCCCATAGGAAGAACTAACCTGGACCCCTCAGAGCTTCTGGAGAATGTTAGCAACCAAAGAGCATACATGGGCTGGTCCATGGCCACAGGCACATATGTAGCAGAGGATTGACTTGTGTGGATTCAGCAGAAGAGATGGGCCTATTCCTGCAGCGACTTGGTGTACCAGAAAAGGGGAGTGTTGCATGGGTTTGAAGTGGGTGTGGGTGTGTGCATGAAGGGGTGTCGGGGAGCATTTTCTCAGATGCAAAGGGGAGTGGAAGGGGATTAAAAACTCTAGAAGGTAGGACCAAGAAGGGGGTGCAACATTTGGAATGTAAATAAATAAAATAATTTAATAAATAAAGAAATGCGAAAATAAAGAGAACACAGCATTGTAGAACATAGTGTTCATCTATTGTTGTGTTGTTCTTGGTAACTAATTGGTTAATAATATAATACCTATGTGGTATTGTTAACAAAGCTACGCTACAGTGCTGTGGGGACTGTGAATAATGTTTCAGATAATTACGAAAAATTATGATCCAGGCTCAGCCTTTGTGGAAGCTAGTTTTAATTATCAACTTGACACAATATAGAAATACCAGTGAAGGGTATCTCAATGAGAAATCATTTGAATTGTTTTGGATTATGGGCATGTGATTGATCTTTTTATTAAACTCACATGAGATAAATCTGCCTTGAATGTAGGAAGCACCATGTCATAGTGTGGGTCCTAAGCTCTATAAAAGAAAGAAAAAGTTGAATACTGCCATGCATGCATTCTTTCTCTGTGCTTGTGGATGGATGAAATTAACTCCCTCAAATTCTTGCCTTGACTCACCCTCAAAGCTGAACTGTAAATTGAAATTGTAAGCTGAACAAACTTTTTCCTCTCCTCTGTGCTGCTTTTTGTCTATATCTATCTTCTTTCTATCACTCAATCTATCAATTAAATATAGAGATAGGTATAGAAAATATGAAAATGTCCACCAAAATCTATTAGAACTAATAAATAAATTTATCAGAATTGTAGATCATAAAATTAAGATGCACAGGTATTTACAACTGCATGTAAATAAAGACAGGGGCAAGTCATGGGTGGTTTGCAGAAGGGAAACTGTCAATGGAGACCACAATTGAAATGCAAATAACTAAAGTAACCAATAAAAAATAAATACAAAAAATGTGACTTGTTTTTTGTATTTGGTGGTAACAACCAATATGATTGGTTATTAAGACATTTAATGGTAATTAACAGTAAAAGTAGTACAGGAGGGAATATTGAGGACATGAACCAACACATTTTTATATGACAAAATGAAGATTGAGAAAGTGGAACTCAACTTACCCTTTTATACTCATAATTACTGTCAGAATGATGACTGATGTAATCCTTTCATGACAAGGTTGAGAATTGGAACAGAAAATAGAAGTCTTTAATCTAAGACAAAAATACTAATTTAAAGGAATCTTTTGAAATATTTCCCTCTGTACTCGATTTTATTGTATAATTTATGTTTTATATGAAGTTAAATTTATAATACATTTTAGCACATTAAGAGTCATCAATAACAAGCTTGAATAATCTTACTGAAATGCTTTATATATTCTTGCCCTTGTTTCTGATTGGTGAAGGTTAGTGAGTCCTTGCACATATAAAATTCCAAACAACTCATCCTTATATAAAGAGGTTAGTCATAATTCTTAAAGAACAGAGAAAATACATCATGCACATTATTCAAATATTGCTGTCCAACAATGTAGCATTTTATAAGTTATTCTACTGTATTACTTTTAAAAGTATTTAGTTTTGTGAAAAAATCATAATTTTATTATCTATACTAGGAGAAATAGTGCAAATTTTGAGGAAACTAGGTAGAAAGCAAAGCTATAAAAATTTCTCTTTTGTCAAAGAACTAGAGCATAACATGTGTCAGAAGCCAATTCAACATGCTTTCTGATATGATTGACTCTGGCACATCAGTTCTGGTACAACATGAACAATTAAAAAGCACACATTTTTATAGGATTTAATATTTCATCAATTTCCCAAAAGCAAAAAGACCAAGTACTATTTCACAGTTTTAAAGTGTCTCTATCACACTGAGACAAGACATTTGTTCCAAAGATGTTGACAGGGATTCACAAGGATCTTCCCACGTGTCATTAGTAACATCTTATCTATATTAAAAAAAACACTTTATTTATGGCCATTAGAAATGCATATTTAAATATCACAAAATAACTTTAATTTCTGTAATTTATTAACTGACCTCCACTGATTCTTGTGCTAAAGACTTGGTTTTCAGGGAAAAAAAAGTTTTGAAATGGTAGCACATCTTTCAGACCAGACATACTTGTAGAAATTTAGTTTATTAGTGGCATTACCTTCAGGATATTGGGGTAATGCCATTTTTCTCTTTTTCTCTCTTTGCTTAACTCAAGACTTAAAATCAGAGATTTCTTGTATAATAAACTCCTGCAATTATATATTTCACAGATATGTATCACAGATAAGTATACTTGTACTGAAGCCGTGAACAAAATAAACTTTTCCTTCATTTTATTGCTCTTAGACATTTCTGTAAAAGGAAACAAGTCAATGCAGTTTTTACATACAAATCAGTAGCAGCAGCAGCAGCAGCAGCAGCAGCAGCAGCAGTAGTAGTAGTAATAGTAGTATTTTGTGGTAGTAATAATAGTGACATAGCATGTGCTTGAATACAATGGTACATTTGTTGAGGTCCTAGAAAAACTTTCAGGAGTTATTTCTCTCCTTCCAGCATGGGTTCTGTGGAGAAAACCCAGGTTGTAAGGTTGATATTACAAGTACTCTTACCAGATGAGTCCTCTCATTGGCCCTAGCATATAACTTACTTAACCTAATTTGCTGAATGAAAAAGAGTCACTTCAGTGCATTCAAGTTTTATTGAGTGACCTTATTAACTAATATCAATATATAAAAACTCTTTGATACAGTAACAGTTAATATATTCTTATTATACATTTACCTGGAGCCTACAAAGCACCATCCAGGTACAAAACAAATTTTAATAATTTATGTAAAAAGTTTTTATGATAAGCATGCTTTTGATTTTACACAATGGGGTAAAAATAAATTAAAAAATCCACAAGTATATCTTGTAATAAACACGTTAATACTCTCTTACCAAATCAGGAAATTTACACAAAAATAAAAATGATGAAAAGTCTAATATAATAGCTAGATAATTGTCTTAAATATTCATTATGCATTTGTATATTAAGTATTTGAATAATTAAATATTGAAGTAAGTAAATATCTTGATTTTGTGCAAATTAATATTCTGATAGAAATACAACACATTGTATGATACATTTTCTTCATTAAATGATAAACACATTGATATTTTACATGTTACTACCAATGTATTATGTAAATTATGTATTATTTACACAGAGTTCCTGCCCTGACATCCCTCAATGACGAGTTATCTAGAAGAAAAACACGACTTCTTTCGTCTCCAGGTTGCTAACAGTCATGGTATTTTATCCAAGAAATAAAACTTCTAACTAAGAAATAAATTGCTACTCAGGTTATAGGATATTGCTGTCAAAGATATGACCATGTGTTTTGAAGAGGATTGTGATGACATTTGAAGTTTGGACTTTAAAAAAAAAAAAAAACAGAAATTCCCAACCAGACCCCACAGAGCTCCCAGGGACTAAACCATCAACCATTGCTCCAGCTGCATATGTAGTGGAGGATTGCCTTGTCAGGCATCAACGGGAGGAGAGATTCTTGGTCCAATGAAGGCTCGATAGATGCCCCAGTGTAGGAGAATCAAGAACAGGAGGTGGGAATGGGTGAGTGGGTGGAGGAACACCCTCATAGAAGCAGGGGGAAGGGGTTTCCTGGAGGGCAGGAACCGGTTAACAGGATAACACGAGAAATGTAAATAAATAAATAAATAAATAAATAAATAAATAAATAAATAAAGTAAATTAATTAAATAAATGCTAAGATTTTACACTAAGTTACAAATGAAATACATAGCAAAAATCAAGCTGACCTTTTCTAATAAAATTAATATCAAGAGTGACAAAATAAAAGACATAAGAAAAAAAGAATTTGACAGCAGTGCAAACAATGGAGCTCTGGCTTGTGAAGTATCAGAGAGGAGTATCCTATATTGGAGTCATTCATGGGGTACTTTGTGTTAAGAACATATGACTCTGGTCATTGAACCTCAAGAATCAGTCTCAATTAACAGGAGACTAGAACTACTGAAGTGAAACCATTTCTCTGCCATGATCTGGTCAACTGGGTTTGAAGTCTCAGCTCTGATTAGGAAGATACCATAATCATGGAAGCAAAATCATCTGGGATGTGTTTCCACAGGATCAGCATTCAGAATCTGTAAATATCATAAATCTCACCAAGCAATAGACATTGCAAGCTACAATAGCCATCTGGCCCCCAAGGTATGCTGAACGGGCTCAGTAATGGTACAACTTCTACGTGATTTGTTTGGAGTTGAGGTCCAATCCATAAGATTGAGACAAATATTAACACTAATAATGAGACCAGGTACCTGAGACTAAGAAGTTTTGGGACCTTTGGGGAAAATATTAGTTTGGATCACTAAGCCCTAAATGGAGTAGCTTTATAATAGTCTCTCATGAGGTTCAGGAATCTTACGTGGAGGAGGAAGCAGAAAAATGTAAGAGCCAAAGCTGTGGATGATTTCAAGAAATCATGCAATATTCAAGATTAATGCACATATAAAAATCAAGCCAGACAAAATGCCACTATGTGGAACTTGTTTAATAATCATCACTCATACACTAGCTGCTAAAATGTAGAAAATCAATTTTCCTCAATGGAATGACCCTGGGTATATCAACGGTATCTCAGAGCAGGTCCTATTTTTCTGAGTAGGCCAAAATCAATTGGATTTCATTGTGTGTATCTATGATGTGTTCTTCTTTTGTTTTTGTTTTAATAAACAAATACCATGAAACTGTGTAGATAGGTTTGTGGGGAAGAATCTAGGAAGAATTTGGAAAGGAGAAATAATAACATTATAAAAATATATTGTATGGAATTCTTAAAGAATAAATAAATAATATATTTAAAAATTAATTACATCAATAATGGGGTTAGAAACCATAGGAAACACTTTGAAAACTACTAAAGGCAACCTAAAGAAACAAGATTAAGAACTAGCACATAAATTATGGATTTGTGAAAATAATTTAAGAAAAGTGTTCTGGATTAAAAGATATTGATTGGACATAAATTGCTATTTAGGATCCTTGAAGGACTTGGTGGAATAATTGGAGAGAATTTTATACAGTTAATTTTGACCCATGACAAGACTTAAATTTTGGGGTCCACACCAGCAACACTTCATTGTGTGTTCTACTTGGGAACAGATTCGTGGGTAAAGTAATTTATATAACATGAGGTCATTAAAATGATCCTCAATCCAAGATTACTGATGTACAAAATGCATATAGAATAAAGACACAGAAATCTATATGAAAGGAGAACAGCAAGGAAAATAAATGCATGGGTTAGCCAAGAAAAATCAAAAACCTACAGCAACTACTATACACAATGAGAAGCCAAATATGTTAATCCTCCCATTTCCAGGAGGAATCAGTACTTTACTTTCCTCATGGATGTGTACCTTTTAAAATAGGAGCAAATACATTCTGGTATGTGTGCCTTGCAGTTTGTGCGACTGTATTGAATAGCATTAGCAAACTAATTTAGATAAAGTAAACTAAAGGTTGATAACCATATTTCTCAGAAAATGTACCAATACTACATTTCCCTCAAGGAACTCCTAAAATAGTGAGGTAAGTAGAGAATAAAATAATTGTTCATGTTGATAATTGTGGATAAATTAGTCACTCTTAGCTCAGTACTAGAGATTAGACATCCTGTGCAAATACCAAACCATTTTCTGAATGATAAGTTTGAAATACACAGATACTTTTTGGTTTCAATATAACTTTATTAATCTAAGCACTGTGTATATGCGTGTGTAATTTCTTTGATGAATGCATTTAGTTTAGTATTCAGATAAACAAAATTTTAGCCTGTCACACATCCTCCAGGCTACTGAAATTGAGACTAATATTTCTGCTTCCTCTCCCCATCTCTATTTTAGTTTTCATGTTCCTTTAGAAGACTTACAGATTTATAATTAAAATCATTCACTTCCTATATTAGTTTTGGTTTTCTAGAGTCACAGAACGTATGGATAGTCTTTATATAGTTAGGGAATTTGTCAATGACTTACAGTCTATAATCCAACTCCCCAACAATGGACAGCAGCAGCTGTGGATGGAAGTCCAAGGATCTAGCAGTTTCTCAGTCCCATGAGGCAAGCAGGCAAAGAAGAGTGAGAGAGCATCTTCCTTCTTCCAATGTCCTTATATCTCCAGCAGGGGGTGTAGCCCAGATTAAAGGCTGTAGGTCTCCAGCAGAGGGTGTGGCCCAGATTAAAGGTGTGTACATCCATGCCTTTAATCCCAAATGATCTTGAACTCGGAGATCTCCTTGTCTTAGCCACTATGCTTCAAGGTCTCCATGCCAAGATCCAGGTCAGAAACTTATATCTCTGAGCCTCCAAATTGGGATCATAGGTGAGCCTTCCAATTCTAGACTGTAGTTCATTCCAAATATAGTCAAGTTGACAACCAGGAATAGCCTCTACACTTCCTTTCATAGCCTATATTTTAACTGTGCTCAATATGAGGCTATAATCTATATACAAAAAGAAGTCACAACTATTATTTTTAAGTTGAGATTGAGCAAACAATTTAAGTAATATGTTATTTCAAAATATCCCACCAATCAAATATTGATATATTACAGCACATTGAAATGCTAACATACCACATGATTATGTATTTGATAGAAAACTATGAGTTTTTTATTGCTGCTTAAGGAAAACAGCATTCTCTAGTAAAAGGAAAATATGTAGAAATGCAAGGAGTCTAGAGGTAAATGTTATATTTCCCTTACAGTATTTGCTAGATTAGCTGTTTGGTGTTTTATCAGGTAGCATTTTTTTTCTACATGAGAATACCAAATATATATATTTTCATATATATGTATATTTATATATACAGTGATATATATATCACTGTAAAGAGTTTGTAAATAGATAGTTTGTAAAGAACAAAATATTAGTTTTCATACACTAAGTATTCCTTGGCCATTAGAAACCCATTAACACAAAGACCCACAAAGAAAGTCAATGTACAGAGACTAAGAGACTATAGAGTGTTCAACTCTAAATGGGATGTCTATATCACAGCCCTTCTTCCAAAGGCTCAGAAAGCCTTCTTTTGCGAAGAGGAGTCAGTAAGATTTTAAAAGTCTTGGGTCATTCTTGACTATGGAAAAATGGAGAAACAGGTTTTCCTAAAGCTGCATAGATGTACATACGAATTAACACCATTTGTGACAGCATGAACATGATATGTGTAAGCTAAAACCTGAAAGGATACCTGTTGTCTTAGGGTTTTACTGTTGTGAACAGACACCATGACCAAGGCAACACTCACAATGACAATATTTAATTGGGGCTGGCTTACAGGTTCAGAGGTTCAGTCCATTATTGTCTCAGCAGAAGCATGGCAGCATGAAGGCAGGCATGGTTCAGGCAGAGCTGAGAGTTCTACCTCTTCATCTGAGGCTGCTAGTGGAAGACTGGCTTCTAGAAAGCTAGGACAAGAATCTTAAAGCCCAAACCCACAGTGACACACCTATTCCAACAAGGCCACACCTATTCCAACAAGGCCACACCTCCAAATAGTACTACTGCCTTCTGTGAGCATATACAAACTATAATACCATTCATGGAGTTGAGAGTCAGGCACTCAACCACACCATCACCTAAAGAACTATTCTTAATTGACTGTTGCCAAGAGAAAAAAATTACTTTCTCTTAAGGGTGTGGTCCTTGGTAGGTACAACATGCTCCAGCAGATGTCCATGTACCATAGATTATTTATGTATAGACAATACTAATACAAATATATGGACTCTAAGGGTTAAAATACGGAGGGCACAAGTTTGGGTGGGCACAGAATGAAAGGGTGAATTTTAGAGAGCTTAGGGTAATGGATATAACCAAAATACAAAGTGTGAAATTATCAAACATTTAATAAAAAATAATCATCATTGCTGACAAGTGGCTGAACATGACATAATTCCAGCATGTGGGAGTCAGAGGCAGTCAGATCTTTGAGTTTGAGAACAGCCTGATCTACACAGACAGTTCCATGCTCTACTACATTCATAACAGCCTTACTCAAAATAGCCAGAAACAGGAAACAACCCATAAGTCCTTCACCTAAATAATGAATGAAGAAAATATTAATTTACACAATGTAGTACTATTCACCTGTTAAAAGCAATAACACCATGAAATTTACAGACAAATAAAAGGAACTAGAAAAACCCATCTGGAGTGAGATTACCCAGATCCAGAAAGACAAGTATGCAATGGAATTACTTATAAGTGGATATTAGTTATAAAGAAAAGGATAACCAACCCTACTACAATCCACAGACTCAGAGAGGCTAAGTAAGAAGGACAGCTCAAAAGGTATTTCATGGCTCTCCCAAGAAAGGGGAAGTAGAATAGAATTTACAGGTTGACTGGAGAGAAAAGTGGATGTGAACTGGAAGAATCAGGTGGGAAGGAAGAGAGGAATACAGTGAGAAATTCATATGAGAGACTAGTGTTATTAGGGGGAGGCATTTCAGGGGCAATGTAGAAAATTGATATTCTAGGAACTCCCTGGAATCTACTAGTGTGATCCTAGCAAGTCTCCTAGTAATGAGGATACAGATCCTAAACCCATCATCTTTTATAAGGAGGCAGGGCTTCCAGGAAGGGCCTGGAACACCAAGCCAGCAATAAAATCTTTTACCTACAACTTGTCCTGGCAGAAAGCTGTGCTGGTGTAAAGGTAGCACAAAAATTGTGTGAGTGGCCAACCATGGCTGGTCCAAATTGAGGAGCCGAACCACCTGGCACTGCCTGGAGGGCCTCGAAAGCAGAGGATTTATAGCACAGAGACCCAGAATAGAACCAGACAACTGGAAAAAAAAGTCAACATATTGATTTCTAGTGGTATTCTGCTACATAGAGCCTAGAAAAATTGTTTGATCTTTACCAACCCTAAGTCTGAAAGAGGACTAATATCCAATATATACAAATAACTCAAGGAGTTGAACTCTAGAGAAACAAATAACCCTATTAAAAAATGGGGTCCAGAGCTAAACAAAGAATTCTCAACTGAGGAATACCAAATGGCTGAGAAGCAACTATAGGAATGTTCAACATCCTTAGTCATCAGGGAAATGCAAATCAAAACAACCAAGAGATTTCACCTCACACCAGTCAGAATGGCTAAGTTCAAAAACTCAGGTGACAGCAGGTACTGTGAATATGTGGACAAAAAGGGACACTCCTCCATGGCTTGTGGGGTTGCAAGCTGGTAAAACCACTCTGGAAATCAGTTTGGTGGTTTCTCAGAAAATGAGACATAATACTACCTGAAGAAGCAGCTATATCACTTCTAGGCGTATATCCAGAAGATTCTCCAACATGTAATAAGGGCACATACTCTACTATGTTCATTATAGCCTTATTTATAATAGCCAGAAGATGGGAAGAACCCAGATGTCCCTCAACAGAGGAATGGATACAGAAAATGTGGTACATTTACACAATGAAATACTACTAAGCTATTAAAAGCAATGAATTTATGAAATTCTTAGGAATCGTAAATCCAAGAAGAACATAGCACATCTGAGTACAACTTCACATATTTTTATTTTACAGTAAAATAGAAGATGCATTATGTTCATTCATTTAAAGTTATATTCCTGAACATCATACATTTTTCACTATATTAATGATCATAATTTTATTTTAGTTGTGCAATGCCTAGAAAATAATTGAGTTATCTATTAGATTTCTTTATTAAATGTGATATATAAGCTATTTCCATTAAAATGTAGTACTTTTCATTAAAGCATCTGGGAAATGTGATTCCTAGATAAACATATGTGATCCAATTAAAAAGGCAGAAAATTCCACTGCTTATGTGCTCTCTGTTATTGCACTGTATTATGTCAGCTGCAAAGAAATCTGTATCTGGTTTATCATCTCTACATCAATATTTTTGAGAATTTCATAAAAGAGTATGTATTTACATAATATCTGTGGTGGTTTGAGAAGGAATTACCCCATAGACTTATGTGTGTGATTGATTTATGTGTGTGAATTCTTGATCAATACAAGTGACACTATTAGGAAGTATGGACTTTTTGGAGAAAGTCTGTCACTATGGGATTGGCTTTATACATATGAGACTATGCTCCAGCTGAGGATACTGTGGCTCACAGGCTCCTGCGGCCTGAAAATCAAGATGTAGATCTCTCAGCTTCTCCAACATCTGCCTGCAAGCCTCCATGAATGATGATAATGGACTAATCTGAAACTGTAAGGTAGTTTCAGTTAAATGCTCCTCATTACAAGATTTGCCCTGGTCATGGTGTCTCTTCATTGCAATTGAAAATCTAAAACAGAAGTTGGTACCAGAGACTTGCATATTGTAAAAGGCCTGACTATGTTTTTGTTTGGAGGAATGTGTACTTTTGGAGTTTGGATTAGAAAAGCAGGTTAAATGCTTTAAGCAGATTTTAATGGACCATAATCATGTGAACATGGAATACAATGAGGCTGAGGTTAATTTGATTTGCACTGTAGAGATTCAAGTTGTTTCAGAGGAACGAACATATTAGTATATGTTTTAGAAAATATTCTGTGATACCTTGGTGAAGATCATGGCTGTTTTTGACTTTTGTTTGACAGCTTTAAGTGAAGCTACATTGAAGAATTTTGAATTAATTGTACTGGCAGAGGAAGACTAGAGAGAGCCTAGTATTGATGCTATTAGTGATTATTCCTTTTAATTATTAATTAGTTAACTTTACACTCCAGATTTTATTCTACTTCCAGTCCACCCTCCGACTGTTACACATCCCATACCTACTCCCTGCTCCCTGTCTCCACAAGGATGTCTTCCCACCATCCCCACCCCACCAGACCTCTAAACTCCCTGGGTCCACCAGTCTCATGATGATTATGTGCATCTTCTCTGACTGAACCCAGGTCCAGCAGTCCTCTGCTGTATATGTGTTGGTGGCCTCATATCCACTGGTGTGTACTGTCTGGTGATCCAGTATTTGAGAGATATCAGGGATCCAGCTAACTGAGATTACTGGTCCTCTTACAGGGTCACCCTTCTCCTCACCTTCTTCAAGTTTTTTTCTAATTCAAGCACAGGGGTCAGCAGCTTTTTCCATTGTTTGGGTGCAATTAACTGCATCTGACTCTTTCAGCTGCTTGTTTGGTTTTTCTGAGTGCAGTCATTCTAGGTCCCTTTTTGTGAGCACTCCATAGCTTAGTAATAGTGTCAGTCCTTGGGACCTCCCTTGAGCTGGATCCCACTTTGGGCCTGTAGCTGGACCTTGTTTTCCTCAGGCTTCCCACTATTTTCATCACTGCAGTTCTTTCAGACAGGAACAGTTATGAGTCAGAGTTTTGACTTTGGGATGGAAATCACCGCCCTCACTTGACGCCCTGAGTAGTTACTTTTATTTAGATCTATAATAAAAGGATAGAGCTGCACTAGGAGAAAAGGGGACCCAGTAGAATGGAGCTAAGTCCTGTGTTCAAGAAGATAAAATGATCAAAGAAAAGCCTGATATTGAATAGAAGAAAAGGGGTGATAACTCAAAATAAGACCCGGCACAGTTAATCTTATTACTTGTGAAAACGAATTAAAAAACTTCCTATGTCCAGGCTTGGTGGTATACATATTTTGTCTCAAAGACACTGATCAAGAGACAGAGGTCAGTGCATTTCTACGTTCAAGATCACCCTGGACAACAGAGAGAGTTTCAGAACAGCTAAGTTTAGGCAGAAAATAAAAAAACCACAAAACCCATCAAAATTAGAAAGCTAGTAAGTATACCCATGTTTTAGCACATGTAGAAGCAGCAGACCTTGACAGTTTTGGCCATGTGGTTCTGGCTTTAGAGTCGATGATAGAAGAAAGGGGTTATTAAATCTACATCTTATTTAAGGAGTACTATTGAGGCAAAATGTATGGCAGGGCTGTCCTTGCATGGAAGCCCAGAGGGGCCACAGGGTTTACATGTGAAAGTGAAGCCTGGATTGTCTTGGAGATCCCAAAGGCTTAGAGATGCCAGAGTTTTGGGATGCCTGCTCTTGATCCAACCTATGTGGAAGAAAATTGTTTTAGTCAAAAAGTCCAAGACAAGTTGGAGATCTGGAGAGTGCTTTGACCTCAGACAAGGAGATACAGAGTCTGGAATCTCACCATTCTTACTTTGGACCAGTATCTCCTCACTATGCTCCCTTCAGTATCTTATAGGATGGTAATATATATCCAGTGACAATATATGTTGGAAGTATGTGTATCTGCTAAAATAACTAAATAACTAAACAAATAAAATGAAAGCTTTTTGTTTGTTTGTTTTTATTTGATTAGCGGTGAAAACTGTGAGTGTAAGGAAAGTATTGAGGAAATAGAAATTATTTTGGTTGAAGAAAATGAGAGTACTGTGTGCTGCCCTAGTTTCTAGGTTCTTTCCAGCCATGCATATGTGAGTAAGTTTGAAGTAATGATCAAGTATTCTTTCTTATGAAGTGGGTCTTAAATTCAAATAGATCACAGTGTCTACACACAGGATAAATGTGCCACAGTTGGACACTGTGGGTATCAGGCTGGATTGCTTAAATGCAGGAATTTGTAAGGTTCACCTCAAAAGAGTTTGCTGGATAAGTAAATTAACCCAACTCTTTTGTCAACACACCTTTCCAGTAGTTCTAAAACTACACTTTAAAATGTTATTACTAAATATTTCTGTATTATTGTATTTTTAATTTACCAATTCATTTCAGTTTATTTTTCATTTAATAGTATGATCATTTCAGAATAATTTATACTCTAAAAAAAAGAGAGAAATTGATATTGACTTTAAATATAGGGTTTTCTAGAAAGATTGGTGTATTTTAGGGGTAAGGCATTCCAATATTCTCATCACTCTGGAGGCAGAGGCAGGTAGGGTTCTGCATTTGAGGCTATCCTAATCTACAGAGTTAATTTTAAGACAGCCAATACTATACACAATCTTGTCTCTCAATAAATAAATAAATTAGTAAATAAATAAGTTTGTTCATTTCCTATAATAAAATTATATTTAACAATTGAAAATACTGAGATGGAAATTATTAACAATTCAGAGATAGTAAAAATTAATTTTTGGAGAGAATTCCCGCAGCCATATTCGCTGCCTGCCAGGGCAGAAGAGCATCACTAGGTACTGTATCACCCCGAGCTATAGATCTCTGGGAGTGTACACCGCCAGGAGTCTGCTGCACCCAGGAACTGAGCACATAGACGCTTCCATCTGCCAGACCTCTGGGCTTGGGGCCTGTGTCCTGCCTGGAGAGCAGCAGAGGGAGAGAATCCCTGTGGCCATATTCTCTGCCTCCCGGTGCAGAAGACCTTCACTAGGTACTGTTTCACGCCGAGCTTTAGATCTCTGGGGGTGCAAACCACCAGGGGTTTGCCTGCATCCAAGAACGGAGCATATAGACATAGACAGTTTGTCTACCAGTCCGCCGGGTATGGGGCCTGTGACCTGCCTGAAGAGCAGCAGAAGAAGAGAATCCGCGCGGCCATATTTGCTGCCTGCCGGCGCAGAAAAGCATCACTAGGTACTGTATCACCCCGAGCTTAAGATCTCTGGGGGTGCAAACCGCCAGAGGTCTGCCTGCGCCCAGGACCTGAGCACACAGGTGGTTCATCTCCCAGCTGGTAGGTCATGGGGCCTGTGTCCTACATGAGAATTAACAGAGGGAGTGACCCCTCCACACCATCTTTGCTCCTTAAGAGAGCAGTCTGAGAACACCTGGTTCAAGTTGACAACCCAAGTATAACATTTCTTGAGGCAAGAATGAGCAGGGCTCCAAAGGCACAAAAAAGGAAGGCAGCATATCGGTAATCTGTGCCAGAGGAAACCCAGTCATCCAGTGTCCCGGAAATAGCCTTAAAGGTCCACAGTAGGTTGAAGCACCAGCCAGTGACAATAAGACCATCTAACATCAGTGAGAACTAGATGGCTAAAGGCAAGCATAGGAACATTACTAACAGAAATCAAGGCATTAAGGCAGTGTCTGAACCCAATTCTCCAAAAATAGCAAGTGCTGGATACCCCAACACACCAGAAAAACAAAAGTTGGATTTAAAAGCACTGGTAAGGGTGCTGTTAGAGGAACACATGAAGGAAATAAATACATCTCTTAAAGAAATTCAGGAGAAAATGATCAAAAGCTAGAAGCCCTTACAAGGGAAACACAAAAATCACTTAAAGAAATTCAGGAGAATATGGGTCAGAAGTGTGTAGCCAACAAGGAGGAAATGCAAAAATCACTTAAAAAAGAACAGGAGAATTTTGATCAACAGGCAGAAGTCATGAAAGAGGAAACACAAAATTCTCTCAAAGAATTAGAGGAAAACACAAACAAGTAAATGACAGAACTGAGCAAAAACTTCCAGGATCTAAAAACAGAAGTTGAAACAACTAAGAAAGCACAAAGGGAGACAACTTTGGAAATAGAAAACCTTGGAAAGAAATCAGGGACCATAGATGCAAATATCAACAACAGAATACAAGAGATAGAAGAAAGAATCTCAGATGCCGAAGATACCATGGAAACCATGGACTCAACAGTCAAAGAAAATGCAAAATGCAAAAAGCTTGTAACCCAAAACATCCAGGAAATCCAGGACACAATGAGAAAGCCAAATCTAAGGATTATAGGCATTGATGAGAGTGAAGATTTACATCTTAAAGGGCCAGCAAACATCTTGAACAAAATTATGGAAGAAAACTTCCCTAACATAAAGATAGAGATGCCCATGGATATACAAGAAGACTACAGAACTCCAAACAGACTGGACCAGAACAGAAATACCTCCTGTCACATAATAATCAAAACCCCAAATGTACTAAACAAAGAGAATACTTAGGGCAGTAAAAGAAAAAGGGCAAGTAACATATAAAAGAAGACCTATCAGAAATACACCAGACTTCTCACCAGAGACCATGAAAGCTAGAAGATCCTGGCCAGAGCTCATGCAGACTCTACGAGAACACAAATGCCAGCCAAGACTACTATACCCAGTGAAATTCTCAATCACTATAGATGGGGAAACTAAGATATTCCATGACAAAACCAAATTTACACAATATCTTTCCACAAACCCAGCCCTACAAAGGATAATAGGGGGAAAACATCATTACAATGAGGGAAACTATACCCTGGAAAAAGCAAGATATTAAGCTTCTTTCATCAAACCCAAAAGAAGATAACCACACAAGTATAAAATTAACATCAAAAATGATAGGAAGCAATAACCACTACTCCTTAATATCTCTTAACATCAATGGACTCAATTCCCAAATAAAAAGACACAGACTAACTGACTGGTTACGTAAACAGGACCCTTTATTTTGCTGCATACAGGAAACACACCTCAGTGTCAAAGACAAAAACTACCTTAGAGTAAAAGGCTGGAAGACAATTCTACAAGCAAATGGTCTCAGGAAACAAGCTGGAGCTTCCATTCTAATATCAAATAAAATTGACTTTCAGCCTAATATCATCAAAAGAGACATGAAAGGTCACTTCTTGCTGGTCAAAGGAAAAATCCAACAAGAAGAACTCTCAATCCTGAACATCTGTGCTCCAAATACAAGGGCGCCCTCATTCATAAAAGAAACTTTACTAAAGCTCAAAGCACACATTGAACCTAACACAATAATTGTGGGTAACTTTTACACTCCACTCTCATCAATGGAATGAACAGGAAAACAGAAACTAAACAGGGAGACAGTGAAACTAATTGAAGCTTTGGACCAATTGGATTTAACAAATATATAGAGAACTTCATCCCAAAGCAAAAGAATATACCTTTTTCTCAGCACCTCATGGTACCTTCTCCAAAATCGATCATATAGTTGGTCACAAGACAGACTTCAACAAATATAAGAAGATTGAAATAATTCCATGCCACCTATCAGATCACTATGGAGTAAAAGTGGTCTTTAAATAACAATAAAAACAAGAAAATGCCCACATACACATGGAACTGAACAATACTCTACTCAATGATACCTTGGTCAAGGAAGAAATAAAGAAAGAAATCAAAGATTTTTTTTAAAAATTTAACGAAAATGAAGGCACAACATACACAAATCTATGGGACACAATGAAAGCAGTGCTAAGAGGAAAACTCATAGCTTTGAGTGCCTCCAAAAATAAATTCAAGAGAGCATACACTAGAAGACTAAGAGAACAACTGAAAGCCCTGGAAGAAAAAGAAGAGTAGAAGACAGGAAATCATCAAACTCAGGGCTGAAATCAATCAAGTAGAAACCAAGAGAACCCTACAAAGAATCAACAAAACCAGGAGCTGGTTCTTTGAAAAAACCAACAAGACAGATAAACCCTTAGTCAGACTAACCAAAGGGCACAGAGAAAGTATCCAAATTAACAAAATTAGAAATGAAAGTGGAGATATTATAAGAGAAACTGAGGAAATTCAAAAAATCATCAGATCCTACTACAAAAGCCTATACTCAAGACTACTGGAGAATCTGGAGGAAATGGACAATTTCTTAGACAGATACCAAATACCAAAGTTAAACCACGATTAAATAGATCATCTAAACAGAACCACAACCCCTAAAGAAATAGAAGGGGTCATAGATAGCCTTCCGACCAAAAAAGCACAGGACCAGATGGTTTCAGTGCAGAATTCTATCAGACCTTCAAAGAAGACTTAACACCAATACTCTTCAAACTGTTCCACCAAATAGAAACAGATGGAATACTACACAAATCCTTCTATGAAGCCACAATTATGCTGATACCAAAACCACATAAAGATCCATCTAAGAAAGAGAATTTCAGTCCAATTTCCCTTATGAATATTGATGCAAAAATACTCAATAAAATTCTTGCCCACCGAATCCAAGGACACATCAAAATGATCATCCACCAGGATCAAGTAATCCTGATGCAGGGATGCAGGATGGTTCAATATAAGGAAATCCATAAATGCTATCCACTACATAACAAACTCAAAGAAAAAAACCACGTGATCATTTCATTAGACGCTGAAAAAGCATTTGACAAAATTCAGCATCCTTTCATGCTAAAAGACTTGGAAAGGACAGGAATTCAAGGCCCATTTCTAAACATAGTATAAGCAATATACAGCAAACTGGTAGCCAACATCAAACTAAATGGAGAGAAATTTGAAGCAATCCCACTAAAATCAGGGACTAGACAAGGCTGCCCCCTCTCTCCAGATCTTTTCAATATAGTTCTTGAAATCCTAGCTAGAGCAATTAGACAACATAAGGAGGTCAAAGGGATACAAATTGGAAAGGAAGAAGTCAAACTATCACTATTTGCAGATGATATGATACTATACTTAAGTGACCCAAAAAACTCTACTAGAGAACTCCTACAGCTGATAAACAACTTCAGCAAAGTGGCTGGCTACAAAATCAACTCAAGCAAATCAGTAGCCTTTCTATACTCAAAGGATAAGCAGACTGAGAAAGAAATTAGGGAAATGACACCCTTCACAATAGCCACAAACAGCATAAAGTATCTTGAGGTGACGCTAACCAAACAAGTAAAAGACCTATATGACAAGAAGTTCAGATCTCTGAAGAAGGAAATCGAAGTAGATCTCAGAAAATGGAAAAATCTTCCATGTTCATGGATTGGCAGGATTAATATAGTTAAAATGGCCATCTTACCAAAGGCAGTCTACAGATTCAATGCAATCCCCATCAAAATCCCAACTCAGTTCTTCATAGAGCTAGAAAGAGCAATGCTCAAATTCATCTGGAATTACAAAAAAAACAGGATAGCCAAAATTATTCTCAACAGTAAAATAGCTTCTGGGGGAATTAGTATCCCAGGCGTTTCTTCCACCTGAGTACCCAAGACTAATTTAACCTTCTGACCTTGAGTAAAGAATGACCTTCAAGAGACTGCCAGAGAGATTGGCATATAACATGCACCCTTCTCTTTCTAACCAGGAAAAAGGATGAATGTCTCAAGACTTTTTGGCTTGTTCATTTATTTTTATGGGACCCTCTAATCTCTGTTCTCTCATCAAGTATGACTTAGATGCATTGTTATGAGGAATTCCTGTGTTTATTTGCACACCTGACTTCGCTGAAAATATTTGCTTGGTAAAGTAGGAGAATGGAAAAAATGTGTGCATTCACTACAATGTATGTAGTGTGATAGGTCTCAAGGGAATCTTCAGGTTTTGATTTTTCCTTTGCCTCCAAGAAGTTCCCTTTCTATCTCAATGATGGCTCACAGCCATTCTAGATATGTGTTTTTTTTTCCTGAGGGAGATGAGAGGACATATTTATTTATGGGAAAAATTTTCATGTGGATAAGCACTTAGATCAACTCCTCTTCACCTTTGCTGGACACACATTTGGCCCAGAGTCAGAATGAGCTCCAAGTTTGGTGAAAGACCACGTCTCAAAATAGAAAAAGCGGAGAGTGGCTGAGAAAGATAATAGATGTCATCCTCTGACATGCAAAGGTTTGTGCACAAAGACATAAGAATATATACCAAACACACACACACAGACGGAAAATACTTTTAGTGTGCTTGATATTTCTATTTTAATTATATACCTTTAAATACATTGAGACACACTAATTTTATAATTATTATTTACATGATATATTAAAATAGAAATGTACTTTAAATACTTTCAATAAGTAAATATTGTATATATTGATTTAATATATAATATAATCATTGAAAAAATAACTTTTCTATCACAGAGTGATTTCATTACATTTATATGACAATCATTGAAAGAAGGTGAAAATAAAGATTACACTGGTGTGGTGGTGTTATCCTAGGTATATGGACAAATTCTTTTTATCTGATTGAAGATTAGAAATAGTATTGACATTAATCAAGTAATTATACAAAGAAACGTTAAAAGTAACAATTTAAATGCCATTAGAAAACTTTTAAGTTTCTACTGACTCAGTAAAGGGTGATTTAAATCAAATTGCTGCATTGTGAAAGACAGAACTATTGCTTTAAATGTGCATTCTAAGTAGGCCTTAATTACAAAAAGAGGCTTCTAAAGGAGCTAAACACAGTAGGGGCCAGGTATATGAAGGGCTTTTGAGATGTTTGGAAAGCATTGACATTTAAGAACTCCAAATATTGTTATTTCTCTGTTTTGAATGGATTGTAGAAAGAGGCATAAAAGTGATGTTGAATACATTGGAACAATGAGCAAAGGCAGCATGCAAGAGTGCCACCTGGATGACAGTACTGGGAGACCTTTATAAGTATTATGGATCACAAATGAACCAATGAGAAAGTACTGAAAAGTGGAGATAAATATAGTTAGGCCTTAAATCACAATAGCAATCTTAGCATCAGTGTGAACTTTGGGGTTTTTGTTTGGTTGTTTGTTTGTTTTTTGTTTGTTTTGTGTTTTTGAGACAGGGTTTCTCTGTGTAGTCCTGGCTGTCCTGGAACTCACTTTGTAGACCAGGCTGGCCTCGAACTCAGAGATACCCCTGCCTCTGCCTCTCAAGTGCTGGGATTAAAGGCTTGTGCCACCACTGCCCGGCCAGTGTGAAATTCTTTAATGCAAGTTAGGTAATTTGAAGGCTGTTATAATTATATAGAAAACAATTTGCATCAGAGATTTTATATTATAAAGTTTCAAAAATTAGAAATAAGAGACCACATGGAATCTTACACCTGCATTCGATTGTCTATATAAGTTCTGAGATAAGTAAGATCCCCCCTCCCCATATGTCCCATAAACCTTCTTCTCTCCATCCATTCTCCAATGACCTCTCTCCGTTTTTTCTCTGCCTTTATATTCCCCTCCAATGTTAGATCAATCCTTTCCAGGATCAGGACCCTCTCCATACTTCTTCATGGGTGTCATTTGTTATACACACCAAGATACTTTATATTGTTTGTGGCTATTGTGAAGGGTGTCATTTCCCTAACTTCTTTCTCAGCCTGCTTATCCTTTGAGTATAGGAAGGCAACTGATTTGCTTGAGTTGATTTTATAACCAACCACTTTGCTGAAGTTGTTTATCAGCTGTAGGAGTTCTCTGGTGGAGGTTTTCGGGTCACTTAAGTAGACTATCATGTCATCTGAAAATAGAGTCCTTGTACTAAGCTCAAATCCAAATGGATCAAGGACCTCCACATAAAGCCAGACACTCTGAAGCTAACAGAAAAGAAACTGGGGAAGACCCTTGAGGACATCGGTACAGGGAGAAAGTTTCTGAACAGAACACCAATAGCGTATGCTCTAAGAGCAAGAATTCACAAATGGGACCTCATAAAATTACAAAGTTTCTGTACGGCAAAGGACACCATCAAGAGGACAAATCGGCAACCAACAAATTGGGAAAAGATCTTCACCAATCCTACATCAGATAGAGGGCTAATATCCAATATATATATAAAGAACTCAAGAAGTTAGACTCCAGAAAACCGAACAACCCTATTAAAAAATGGGGTACAGAGTTAAACAAAGAATTCTCACCTGAAGAACTTCGGATGGCCGAGAAGCATCTTAAAAAAATGCTCAACTTCATTAGTCATTAGGGAAATGCAAATCAAAACAACCCTGAGATTTCATCTTACACCAGTCAGAATGGCTAAGATTAAAAATTCAGGAGACACTTTGCTGAAGTTGTTTATCAGCTGTAGGAGCTCTCTAGTGGAGTTCTTTGGGTCACTTAGGTAGACGATCATGTTGTCTGCAAATAATGATAGTTTGATTTCTTCCTTTCCAATTTGTATCCCTTTGACCTCCTTATGTTGTCGAATTGCCCGAGCTAGTACCTCAAGTACAATATTGAAAAGATAAGGAGAAAGGGGGCAGCCTAGTCTGGTCCCTGATTTCAGTGGGATTGCTTCAAGTTTCTCTCCATTTAGTTTGATGCTGGCTACCGGTTTGCTGTATATTGCTTTTACTATGTTTAGGTATGGGCCTTGAATTCCTGTTCTCTCCAAGACTTTAAGCATGAAGGGATGCTGAATTTTGTCAAATGGTTTTTCAGCATCCAATGAAATGACCATGTGGTTTTGTTCTTTGAGTTTGTTTATGTAGTGGATTGTATTGATGGATTTCCGTATATTGAACCAACCCTGCATTCCCGGGATAAAGCCTACTTGATCATGGTGGATGATCGTTTTGATGTGTTCTTGGATTCGGTTGGCAAGAATTTTATTGAGTATCAACTCAAGCAAATCAGTGGCCTTCCTATAATCAAAGGATAAGCAGGCTGAGAAAGAAATTAGGGAAATGACCCCCTTCACAATAGCCACAAACAGTATAAAGTATCTTGGGGTGACTCTTACCAAACATGTGAAAGATCTGTATGACAAGAACTTCAAGACTCTGAAGAAGGAAATGGAAGAAGACCTCAAAAAATGGGAAAACCTCCCATGCTCATGGATCGGTAGAATTAATATAGTTAAAATGGCCATTTTGCCTAAAGCACTATACAGATTCAATGCAATACCCATCAAAATCCCAACTCAATTCTTCACAGAGTTAGAAAGAGCAATTATTAAATTCATCTGGAACAACAAAAAACCCAGGATAGCTAAAACTATTCTCAGCAACAAAAGAAAATCTGGGGGAATCAGTATCCCTGACCTCAAGCAATACTACAGAGCAATAGTGTTAAAAACTGCATGGTATTGGTACAGTGACAGACAGGAGGATCAATGGAACAGGATTGAAGATCCAGAAATGAACCCACACACCTATGGCCACTTGATCCTCGACAAAGAGGCTGAAAACATCCAATGGAAAAAACATAGCCTTTTCAACAAATGGTGCTGGTTCAACTGGAGGTCAGCATGCAGAAGAATGCGAATTGATCCATCCTTGTCTCCTTGTACTAAGTTCAAATCCAAATGGATCAAGGACCTCCACATAAAGCCAGACACTCTGAAGCTAACAGAAAAGAAACTGGGGAAGACCCTTGAGGACATCGGTACAGGGAGAAAGTTTCTGAACAGAACACCAATAGCGTATGCTCTAAGAGCAAGAATTCACAAATGGGACCTCATAAAATTACAAAGTTTCTGTACGGCAAAGGACACCATCAAGAGGACAAATCGGCAACCAACAAATTGGGAAAAGATCTTCACCAATCCTACATCAGATAGAGGGCTAATATCCAATATATATATAAAGAACTCAAGAAGTTAGACTCCAGAAAACCGAACAACCCTATTAAAAAATGGGGTACAGAGTTAAACAAAGAATTCTCACCTGAAGAACTTCGGATGGCCGAGAAGCATCTTAAAAAAATGCTCAACTTCATTAGTCATTAGGGAAATGCAAATCAAAACAACCCTGAGATTTCATCTTACACCAGTCAGAATGGCTAAGATTAAAAATTCAGGAGACACTTTGCTGAAGTTGTTTATCAGCTGTAGGAGCTCTCTAGTGGAGTTCTTTGGGTCACTTAGGTAGACGATCATGTTGTCTGCAAATAATGATAGTTTGATTTCTTCCTTTCCAATTTGTATCCCTTTGACCTCCTTATGTTGTCGAATTGCCCGAGCTAGTACCTCAAGTACAATATTGAAAAGATAAGGAGAAAGGGGGCAGCCTAGTCTGGTCCCTGATTTCAGTGGGATTGCTTCAAGTTTCTCTCCATTTAGTTTGATGCTGGCTACCGGTTTGCTGTATATTGCTTTTACTATGTTTAGGTATGGGCCTTGAATTCCTGTTCTCTCCAAGACTTTAAGCATGAAGGGATGCTGAATTTTGTCAAATGGTTTTTCAGCATCCAATGAAATGACCATGTGGTTTTGTTCTTTGAGTTTGTTTATGTAGTGGATTGTATTGATGGATTTCCGTATATTGAACCAACCCTGCATTCCCGGGATAAAGCCTACTTGATCATGGTGGATGATCGTTTTGATGTGTTCTTGGATTCGGTTGGCAAGAATTTTATTGAGTATCAACTCAAGCAAATCAGTGGCCTTCCTATAATCAAAGGATAAGCAGGCTGAGAAAGAAATTAGGGAAATGACCCCCTTCACAATAGCCACAAACAGTATAAAGTATCTTGGGGTGACTCTTACCAAACATGTGAAAGATCTGTATGACAAGAACTTCAAGACTCTGAAGAAGGAAATGGAAGAAGACCTCAAAAAATGGGAAAACCTCCCATGCTCATGGATCGGTAGAATTAATATAGTTAAAATGGCCATTTTGCCTAAAGCACTATACAGATTCAATGCAATACCCATCAAAATCCCAACTCAATTCTTCACAGAGTTAGAAAGAGCAATTATTAAATTCATCTGGAACAACAAAAAACCCAGGATAGCTAAAACTATTCTCAGCAACAAAAGAAAATCTGGGGGAATCAGTATCCCTGACCTCAAGCAATACTACAGAGCAATAGTGTTAAAAACTGCATGGTATTGGTACAGTGACAGACAGGAGGATCAATGGAACAGGATTGAAGATCCAGAAATGAACCCACACACCTATGGCCACTTGATCCTCGACAAAGAGGCTGAAAACATCCAATGGAAAAAACATAGCCTTTTCAACAAATGGTGCTGGTTCAACTGGAGGTCAGCATGCAGAAGAATGCGAATTGATCCATCCTTGTCTCCTTGTACTAAGCTCAAATCCAAATGGATCAAGGACCTCCACATAAAGCCAGACACTCTGAAGCTAATAGAAAAGAAACTGGGGAAGACCCTTGAGGACATCGGTACAGGGAGAAAGTTTTTGAACAGAACACCAATAGCGTATGCTCTAAGAGCAAGAATTCACAAATGGCACCTCATAAAATTACAAAGTTTCTGTAAGGCAAAGGACACCATCAAGAGGACAAATCGGCAACCAACAAATTGGGAAAAGGTCTTCACCAATCCTACATCAGATAGAGGGCTAATATCCAATATATATAAAGAACTCAAGAAGTTAGACTCCAGAAAACCAAACAACCCTATTAAAAAATGGGGTACAGAGTTAAACAAAGAATTCTCACCTGAAGAACTTCGGATGGCGGAGAAGCATCTTAAAAAATGCTCAACTTCATTAGTCATTAGGGAAATGCAAATCAAAACAACCCTGAGATTTCATCTTACACCAGTCAGAATGGCTAAGATTAAAAATTCAGGAGACAGCAGGTGTTGGAGAGGGTGTGGAGAAAGAGGAACACTCCTCCACTGCTGGTGGGGCTGCAAATTGGTACAACCACTCTGGAAATCAGTCTGGCGGTTCCTCTGAAAACTGGGCACCTCACTTCCAGAAGATCCTGCTATACCACTCCTGGGCATATACCCAGAAGACTCCCCACCATGTAATAAGGATACATGTTCTACTATATTCATAGCAGCCCTATTTATAATTGCCAGATGCTGGAAAGAACCCAGGTATCCCTCAACAGAAGAGTGGATGCAAAAAATGTGGTATATCTACACAATGGAGTACTATTCAGCCATTAGAAACAATGAATTCATGAAATTCTTAGGCAAATGGATGGAGCTAGAGAATATCATACTCAGTGAGGTAACCCAGACTCAAAAGGTGAATCATGGTATGCACTCACTAATAAGTGGATATTAACCTAGAAAACTGGAATACCCAAAACATAATCCACACATCAAATGAGGTACAAGAAGAAATGAGGAGTGGCCCCTGGTTCTGGAAAGACTCAGTGAAACAGTATTCAGCAAAACCAGAACGGGGAAGTGGGAAGGGGTGGATGGGAGGAGAGGGGAAGAGAAGGGGGCTTATGGGACTTTCGGGGAGTGGGGGGGCTAGGAAAGGGGAAATCATTTGAAATGTAAATAAATTATATCGAATAAAAAAAAATTAAAAAAAAAAATTCAGGAGACAGCAGGTGTTGGTGAGGGTGTGGAGAAAGAGGAACACTCCTCCACTGCTGGTGGGGTTGCAAATTGGTACAACCACTCTGGAAATCAGTCTGGCGGTTCCTCCGAAAACTGGGCACCTCACTTCCAGAAGATCCTGCTATACCACTCCTGGGCATATACCCAGAGGATTCCCCACCATGTAATAAGGATACATGCTCTACTATGTTCATAGCAGCCCTATTTATAATTGCCAGATGCTGAAAAGAACCCACGTATTCCTCAACAGAAGAGTGGATGCAAAAAATGTGATATATCTGCACAATGGAGTACTATTCAACCATTAGAAACAATGAATTCATGAAATTCTTAGGCAAATGGATGGAGCTAGAGAACATCATACTAAGTGAGGTAACCCAGAATCAAAAGGTGAATCATGGTATGCACTCACTAATAAGTGGATATTAACCTAGAAAACTGGAATACCCAAAACATAATCCACACATCAAATGAGGTACAAGAAGAAAGGAGGAGTGGCCCCTGGTTCTGGAAAGACTCAGTGAAGCAGTAGTCAGCTAAACCAGAAGGGGGAAGTGGGAAGGGGTTGGTCAGAGGACAGGGGAAGAGAAGGGGGCTTACGGGACTTTCGGGGAGTGGGGGGCTAGAAAAGGGGAAATCATTTGAAATGTAAATAAATTATATCGAATAAAAAAATTAAAAAAAAGATAAAGTAAACAATCTGAATATTTGTATAACTCCCAAGGAAATAGAAGCATTCATTGAAAGACTCCTTACAAAAAAAAAAAAAAAAAAAAAGCCAAAGACAATATGGTTTTAATGCAGAATTCTACGAGACTTTCAAAGAAGCGCTAATGCCAATACTCCTCAATACACAATACTCAGAAAATAGAAATAGAAAATATCCTGCCAAACTCATCATGTGATGCTACAGTCACCCTAATACCTAAACAACACAAAGACTCAACAAAGAAAGAATTTCAAACCAATTTCCTTTATGAATATTTATGCAAAAATACTCAAGAACACATCAAAGATATTATCCACTATGATGATTTATTCTTAATCCCAGAGATTCAGGTGTGATTCACTTATGAAAATACAATAAAAAGAAACTGAAAGACCAAATCACATGGTTATCTCATTAGATGCTGAAAATGTGTTTGATAAAATCCAACATCACTTGGATACAAATTTTAGAGAGAACAGGGATACAAGGGGCATAGCTAAACACACACAAAAAGAAAATATACAGCAAACAAATAGCCATCAAATTAAATGGAGAAAAACTTAAAGTAATTCCACTAAAATCAGGGACAAGAGAAGGCTGCTTACTCTCTCCCTATATATTCAATGTGATACTTGATATATATATATATAATTTTCTATATTCTTGGTTTACATTCCAAATGGTTTTCCCTTTCCTGGTTCCCCCCTCCCCATAAGTCCTATAAGCCCTCGACCCTCTGCTCCTTCTCCAATCAACGCCCTCCTTCTTCTCTGTCCTGGTACTCCCCTACAATGCTGGATCAAGCCTTTCCAGGACCAGGGACTTCTCCTTCCTTCTTCTTGGGAATCATTTGATATGAAAATTCTTTCTTGGGTATTCAGAACTTCTGGGCTAATATCCACTTATCAATGACTGCATTCCATGTGTGTTCTTTTGTGATTGGGTTACCTCACTTAGGATGATATTTTCCAGTTCCAACCATTTGCCTACTAATTACATGAATTCATTGTTTTTAATTGCTGAGTAGTATTCCATTGTGTAAATATACCACATTTTCTGTATCCATTCCTCCATTGAGGGACATCTGGGTTCTTTCCAGCTTCTGGATATTACAAATAAGGCTGCTATGAACATAGTGGAGCATGTGTCCTTATTGCATGCTGGGGAATCCTATAGGTATATGATCAGGAGTGGTATAGCAGGGTCCTCTGGAAGTGTCTTGCCCAGTTTTCTGAGGAACCACCAGACTAATTTCCAGAGTGGTTGTACCAACTCACATTCCCACCAACAGTGGAGGAGTGTACCTCTTTCTCCACATCCTCACCAACACCTGCTGTTTCCTGAGTTTTTAACCTTAGCCCTTCTGAAGGGTGTGAGGTGAAATCTCATGGTTGTTTTGAGTTGCATTTCCCTAATCACTAATAATGCTGAACAATTCTTAAGGTGCCTCTCAGCCATTTGAAGTTCTTCAGGTGAAAATGGTTTGATTAGCTCTGTACCCCATTTTTAATAGGGTTATTTGGTTTTCTGGGATATAACTTCTTGAGTTCTTTGTATATATTGGATATTAGCCCTCTGTCAGATGTAGGGTTGGTGAAGATCTTTGCCCAATTTGTTGGTTGCCTTTTGGTCCTTTTGACAGTGTCCTTTGCCTTACAGAAACTTTGTAATTTTTTGAGGTCCCATTTGTCAATTCTTGATCTTAGAGCACAAGCTATAAGTGTTCTGTTCAGGAACTTTCCCCCTGTACCCATGTCCTCAAGTGTCTTCCCCGGTTTCTTTTCTATTAGTTTCAGTGTGTCTGGTTTTATGTGAAGGTTCTTGGTCCACTTGGAGTTGAGCTTCATACAAGGAGACAAGGATGGATCAATTCCCATTCTTCGGCATGGGTACCTCCAGTTGAACCAGCATCATTTCTTGAAAAGGCTATCTTTTTTCCACTGGATGGTTTTAGCTTCTTTGTCAAAGATCAAGTGACCATAGGTGTGTGTGTTCATTTCTGGGGCTTCAATCCTATTCCATTGATCTACCTTCCTGCCACTGTACCAATACCATGCAGTTTTGAACACTATTGCTCTTAGTACTACGTGAGGTACCAGGGGGGATACTGATTCCCCCTGAAGTTCTTTTGCTGTTGAGAAGAGTTCTAGCTGTCCTGGGTTTTTTGTTACTCCAGATGAATTTGTGAATTGCTCTTTTTAACTCTATGAAGAACTGAGTTGGGATTTTGATGGGGATTGCATTGAATCTGTATATTGCTTTAGGCAAGATGGCAATTTTTACTATATTAATCCTGCCAATCCAGGAGTATGGAAGATTTTTCCATTTTCTGAGGTCTTCTTCGATTCCCTTCTTCAGAGACCTGAAGTTCTTGTCATATAGATCTTTCACTTGTTTGGTTAGAGTCACACCAAGATATTTTATATAGTTTTTTTGGCATATTATGAATGGTGTCTTTTCACTAATTACTTTCTCAGCCTGCTCATCCTTTGAGTATAGGAAGGTTACTGATTTCCTTGAGTTGATTTTATATCCAGCCACTTTTTTGAAGTTGTTTATCATCTGTAGGAGTTCTCTGCTGGAGTTTTTGGGTCATTTAAGTGTACTATCTTATCATCTTCAAATAGTCATAGTTTAACTTCTTCCTTTCCAATTTGTATCCCTTTGATCTATTTATTTTGTCTCATTGCTCTAGCTAGGACTTCAAGAACTATATTGAAAAGATATGGAGAAGGGGAACAGCCTTGTCTAGTCCCTGATTTTAGTGGGATTGCTTCAAGTTTCTCTCCATTTAGTTTGATGTTGGCTACTGGTTTGATGTATATATATATATATATATATATATATATATATATATTTTTTTTTACTATGTTTAGGTATGGGCCTTGAATTCCTCTTCTTTCCAAGACTTGTAGCATGAAAGGATGCTGAATTTTGTCAAATGCTTTTTCAGCATCTAATAAAATGACCATGTGGTTTTTTTTCTTTGAGTTTGTTTATGTAGTGGATTGCATTGATGGATTTCCATACATTGAACCATCCCTACATCCCTGGAATGAAGCCTACTTGATCATGGTGAATGATCTTTTTGATGTGTTCTTGGATTCGATTGGCAAGAATTTTATTGAGTATTTTTGCAACGATACTCATAAGGGATATTGGCCTGTAGTTATCCTTCTTTGTTGGATTTTTGTGTGGTACAGGTAATTTCACTGTAATTGTGGCTTCCTAGAACAAGTTGGGTACTATTCCTTCTATTTCTATTTTGTGGAATAATTTGAAGAGTATTGGTGTTAGGTCTTCTATGAAGGTCTGATAGAATTCTGCACTAATACCATCTAGTCCTGTGCTTTTTTTGGTTGAAGGACTTTCTGTGAAAGAAATTCCTTCTATTTCTTTAGGAGTCATGGGACTGTTTAGATAATCTATTTCTTCCTGACTTAATTTTGGTATTTGCTATCAGTCTAGGAAATTGTCCATTTCCTCCAGATTTTCCAGTTGTGTTGCTTATAGGCTTTTATAGTAGGATCTGAGGATTTTTTGAATTTCCTCAGATTCTGTTGTTTTATCTCCCTTTTCATTTATAATTTTGTTAATTTGGATACTGTCTCTGTGCCCTTTGGTTAGTCTGGCTAAAGGTTTATCTGTTTTGTTGATTTTCTCAAAGAACCAGCTCCTGGTTTTGTTGATTCTTTGTATGATTCTTTTTATTTCTACTTGATTAATTTCAGCCGTGAGTTTGATGATTTCCTGTCTTCTACTCCTCTTGGGTAAATTAGCTTCTTTTTGCTCTGAAGCTTTCAGGTTTGGCATTAAGGTGCTAGCTGAGGCTCTCTCTAATTTCTTTTTAGAGGTACTCAGGGCTATGAGTTTTCCTCTTAGCACTGCTTTCATTGTGTCCCATAGATTTGGGTGTGTTGTGCCTTCAATTTCATTAAATTCTAAAAATTCTTTGATTTCTTTCTTTATTTCTTCTTTGGCCAAGCTATCACTGAGTAGAGTATTGTTCAGCCTCCATATGTATGTGGGCTTTCTGTTGTTTTTGTTGCTGGTGAAGACCACTCTTAATCCATAGTGATCTGATAGGAAGCATGGTATTAGTTCAATCTTCTTATACTTGTTGAGGTCTGTCTTGTGACCAATTACATGGTCGATTTTGGAGAAGGTACCATGAGGTGCTGAGAAAAAGGTATATTCTTTTGCTTTAGGATGAAATGTTTTATATATATATATATATATATATATATATATGTTATATCCAACTGATCCAATGCTTCAATTAGTTTCACTTTGTCCCTGTTTAATTTCTGTTTTCCTGACCTGTCCTATGAGGAGAGTGGAGTGTTGAAGTTGCCCCCAACTATTGTGTCAGATGCAATGTGTGCTTTGAGCTTTAGTAAAAGTTCTTTTATGAGTAAGTGTGCCCTTGCATTTGGAGCATAGACATTCAGAGAGTTCTTCTTGGTGGATTTTTCCCTTGACCAGTAAGAAGTGACCTTCCTTGTCTTTTTTGATGATTTTAGGTTGAAAATCAATTTTATCTGATATTAGAATGGCTACTCCGGCTTGTTTCCTAAGACCATTTGCTTGTAAAATTGTTTTCCAGCCTTTCACTCTGAGGCAGGGTTTGTCTTTGACACTGAGGTGTGTTTCCTGAAAGCAGCAAAATGTAAGATCCTGGTTATGTATCCGGTCTGTTAGTCTATGTCTTTTTTTATAGGGGATTGAGTCCTTTGATGTTAAGAGATATTAAGGAATAGTGATTATTACTTCCTGTCATTTTTGATGTTATTTTTATATTTGAGTGTTTATCTTTTCGGTTTGATGAAAGAAGTTTACTATCTTGCTGTTTGCCAGGTGTAGTTTTCATTCTTGTATTGGTGTTTTCCACCTATTATCCTTTGTAAGGCTGGGTTTATAGAAAGATTGTGTAAATTTGGTTTTATCATGGAATGTCTTTGTTTGTTCATCTATTGTGATTGAGAGTTTTTCTGGGTATAGTATTCTTGGATGGCATTTGTGTTCACTTACAGTCTGTATGAGATCTGCCCGGGATCTTCTAGCTTTCATGGTCTCTGATGAGAAGTATGGTGCAATTCTAATAGGTCTTCCCTTATATGTTACTTGGCCTTTTTCTCTTACTGTTCTTTTTTTTTTCCAAGTATATTTAAAATATTTTCTACCAGTTATTGGGAATATTTTCTACAAGTTGTTGGCTTTGCTTATATACATATACACATACATATGCATATTTACATTTTAATTACATTTCTAAATTTGTGTATTTACACATGCATAGGTGGGCATATGTGACACAAAAGAAATACAAAGGTCAGATGAAAACTTTCAAAAATTAATTCTCTCCTACTAGCATGGAGATCTTAGGGTTACATTTACGTTAGTCTAAATATAGAAACTGAAATCTCTTATTTCTTGTATGAAATATACTGAAGCAAGAGTCTGCATTTTGAAGAACATAACTATTTCTCAGATAAAATAATTCATTGCAAAATACATTTATCTTTCTCACTTAAAATCTTCTGATTTTTAAAATATACCTCTAAAAATTCGAGAAGCATGGACTGGCAAGATGGTTTATTGGGAGAGAGCACTTACTGCTAAGTTTGATAATGTGAGTTTGATCCCTAAGATCTCCATGCTAGTAGAAGAGAATTATCTCTTACTGTTCTTAATATTCTTTCTTTGTTAGGTACATTTGGGATTTTGATTATTATGTGACCGGAGGTATTTCTGCTCTGGTCCAGTCTGTTTGGAGTTCTGTAGGCTTCTTGTATATCCATCTTTCTCTCTTTAGGTTAGGTAAGGTTTTTTTTCGTTAGTTTTGTTGAAGATATTTAATGGTGCTTTAAATTGCAAATCTTCACTCTCATCTATACATATCATCTTTAGGTTTGGTCTTCTCATTGTGTCCTGTATTTCCTGGATGTTTTGGCTTACAAGCTTTTTGTTTTTGGCATTTTCTTTCACTGTTGAGTCAATGGTTTCTATGGTATCTTCAGCATCTGAGATTCCTTTTGCTATCACTTGTATTCTGTTGTTAATATTTGCATCTATCGCCCCTGATTTCTTCCCAAGGTTTTCTATCTCCAAAATTGTCTCCTTTTGTGATTTCTTAGTTGTTTCTACTTCTGATTTTACATCATGGATAGTTTTGCTCAGTTCCTTCACTCATTTGTTTGTGTTTTTCTGTATTTCTTTAATAGATTTTTGTGTTTCCTCTTTAATGACTTCTGCCGGTTGACTCAAATTCTCTTGCATTTCTTTTAAGTGATTTTTGCATTTCCTCTTTATTGGCTTCTATCTGTTGACCCATATTCTCCTGAATTTCTTTAAGTGATTTTTGTGTTTCCATTGTAAGGGCTTTTAACTTTGTCATGTTCCCCTATATTTCTTTAAGAGATTTATTTATGTGCTTTTTCTGTTCCTATAACAGCATCATGACTAGTGATTTTAAATTGAAATCTTGTTTTTCTTGTGTATTGGGGCATCCAGGACTTTCCGTTGTTGGAGAATTTGGTTCAGATGCTGCCATATTGCCTTGATTTCTGTTAGTAACAGCCCTGCATTTGTTTGCCTTTTGCCATCTAGTTATCTCTGGTGTTAGTTGGTCCTGCTGTCACTGGATGGTACTTGGACCTCCTGTGGGCCTGTAAGGCTACTTCTGCACCCCTGGATGACTGGGTTTCCCCTGGCACAGATTGCTGATGTTCTACCATATTCTTGGGTGCCATTGGAGCCCTAGTGTGCCTTTTCCCAAGCAATGCTATACTTGGGTTGTCCCTGTGTACCTGGTGTTGCCTATCTGGTCTGCCCAGTAGTGAAGATGCTGGATGCAGTGAGGATCCCCTCCAACCACTGATCACTCTGTAGGGTAAACAGCCTAGGACAGGGCTTGCTGCTGGATTTTGAATGCTCTGCTGATGCTGGTTCTCGAATGCCCCACTTCTACTGAATAACCTGCTCCTGTTCATTCTCGAGAGAGTATCAGTAAGTAGGATCTTCCCCATGTCAGATGTGGCACAGGTCTACCACATCCCATAGAAAGGGCAGTGGCAATTAACCTGCTCCTGCCAGTTCTCTATGTAGTATCAGTAAGTGGAATATTCCCTGTGTCAGATGTGACACAGGTCTCCTGCTTTGCCACAGGAGCCAAGATGGTGAGGTCCTTGGACCACGGCTCCATCTAACCAGGTCAGATGCTTTCCTACAGGATACTAGCCCAGAGGGCTATAGAGTTACCAAGCTACAGTGTGCAGAAGGAACCCAGGCAGAATGCGACCCAAGAGATCCCTGACTCAGGTGTTTCCTGCACACCCATCTGAGCTGGATGCTTGGCCACAGTAGCCAAGATGGTGAGGACCTTAGGCCACCGGGCTCCCTTTAACCACAGGACTCCTTGCAGGTCAGATGTTCCCCTACAGGATATGTGCCCAGGCAGTTGTAGAGCTGCCTGGCTCCCTAGTGGGGAAGGAACCCAGGAAGGCTGTGACCTGAGCAATCCTTCACTCTGGTATCCTCTGTGTACCTTGCTGAGCTGACAGCTTTGCCACTGGATCCAAGATGGTGGCTACCTCAGACCAGGGCTCTGTCTACCATGGGACTTCCTGCAGGTCAGACGCTTCCCTGGCTAAGCTGGTTGCTGGCTGCTTTGTCACTGGATCCAAGATGGTGGCAACCTCAGACCAGGACTGATACTTGAATTTTAAATAGAACAATAAGAAAAATAAAAGAAATACAAATTGGAAAGAAAGAAGTCATAGTATCACTTTTTCACATGGTAGAATAGTATACATAAGCAATTCTATAAATTCTATCAGAGAACTCCTAAACCTCCTAAACACCTTCACCAAAGTGGCTAGATAAAAAATTAACTCAAAAATAATCACTCACCCTCCTTTATACAAATGATAATTGGGCCAAGAAGGAAATTATAGAAACAATACAGTTTACATTAGCCCTGAATAATATAAAAAAATCTTAATATAATTCTAACTCAGCAAGTTAAAGATCTGTATGACAAGAACTTCAAATTGCTGAAGAAGTTGAGGAAGATATCTGAAGATAGAAAGACATCACCCATAATCATGGATCAGTAGGATTAACATAGCAAAAAAGGCCATTTTACCAAAAGCAATCTTTTAAATTCCCAACAAAATACGAACACAATTATTTACAGACCTTGAAAAAGCAATCATGGAAAAACAACAACCAAAAGAAATAAAATATTTTAAAAACCAACAACAACAAACAAGGTTGCTAAAACAATCCTGAGCAGTAAAAGAACTTCTGGAGGTATCACCATTCCTTACTTAAAGCTCTACTACACATCAGTAATAAACTGAAACATATGTGTATAAGAACAGACAGGTTGGTCAATGGGATCAAATCAAACACTTTGAAACAAACTCACACAACTTTGGACACTGGAGTTTTACAAAGAAAGCAAAACCATACAAAGGAAAAAAATAAAGCCTCTTCAACAAATGGAGCTGGTTTACCTGGATGTCTGCAAATAGAAGAATGAGGGTTCGAAGAAGTTTGTCAGTGTGTAGGCAGGCTTTGAGGGCTGCTCCTAGTGGTGAAACTCCATTCAGAAGCAATACTATACTCGGGTTGTCTCTGTGTAGCTAGTGTTGCGTATCTGGTCTGCCAGGTAGTGAAGATGCTGGATGCAGTGAGGATCCCCTCCAAGCACTGATCACTCTGTAGGGCAAACAGGTGTTCAAGGAATATGTGTGTATGTGTGTGTGTGTGTGTGTGTGTGTGTGTGTATAACATGTATGTATATTTATGTATCTGTGAATTTGTGTGTGTGTATATATATATATATATATATATATATATATATATAAAATATGTGTACTTTAAATAACTTAATTGATACCCACACTAAATATATGAAACAAATGTGTGACTGTATAATAATGCCTTCCAACATAAAAAAAAAAGACCAGTTTATGTTGGTTAAAAGCTACTGGATAAAAACAGGATAACTAGTTAAAACTGGTAAATTCAATTTTAGAAATTACATGTATAACAACATTCTAGTGATAAATGATTTCATAGCTACAGTCTAAAAAATTGGTTTACTGTTTTGATCACACACTATCCAGAAGAAACACAGGTAGGGCAGCTCAAAAAAGTCAATAATTCTAGAAACAGAATAACTAATTATAAGGTTCCAATATTTCATATGTTCCACTTGACATTTAAAATGAAGAAAATGTCCCTTAAATTAGATAAGTGGGTCTGATCTTAACTTAGCAACATTATGAAAAGATTTTTGTAAATTATCCTGGTGAGTGCTTCTTCTAAAAAAGAGGCATATTTTAATCATAAAATATTTAAATGGCAATAAGTAAAAATCATCAGTCTCCACATCCCATTTCTAAAATTCGTCTATCATACTGGAAGATCAATGAGGCATGCTGTCTGGAGCTAATGCATAACTGTATGAATTTGGATTTGGTGCCACATGTTCACAGAATTTAAAGATAAGTTGGTGACTTCTAATGAGGTTATACATAAAAAAGAAAAGAAAGTGCCCAGCTGTGCAGTGTGCTGGATAATTTATCACAGGAGATATAAGCATATTTATATCCAGGAGAACAGATAAATTAGTTTATGGATATCAGTAGCTGAATATATTGGGATTCTCATCTTAAAATACTTATAATTAAGAATTATGTTTTAAAGTTTTTACTTGGTTAAGTGATTCTCCTCAGAATTAACAATTCAAAAAGCGTATAAGAGCTTTCTAGCATTTTCTTGTCTTCTATATCAGAGTCCTGAAGTTTCACTGTTTTGCAACTCTACCATTTTAGACAAGCGTCTCATCTCACTTGCCTACTCAAGCCATCCTGATAGCAGTCCATAGACGTTCAACAAAGGACACAGCAATTCAGACTCTTCCTTGCCTTCTACTGGTTCATGTGTCAGTGATGGAAGCTACCATCATGGACAGTTTCTGATTTCAATTCTACAGAAGCAAGTATATATACATCTCAAGGATGAAGCCCCACACAGTACTGAGGGGAAATTTAATACCCTGTGATCCATCCACAGTAAAAGTACGATTGTCAATCTGCCCAATATACATAAAGTACATTTCTGCTAAATATTGTGTGTTGCTATGAATCTGATACAATTCTTCCAATCACTGTCAATATATTTCTCCTGTTCTTAGAATCAATGTAGAATAATTCAGTACAGCTTCCTTGAAGCTCATCACTATGATAATATGTCATGGATAAATCCTAATTTTGTTTTTGGGTCCTGCTTCAGTTTGTTGTTTGCTATTCCAGTAAACACAATTGACTAATTTGTTCATTTACAGAATAACATTTAGATGCTTTGTGATTTGAGTGTATCATGTGAAGTACAAAGCTCATTAGTTAACAAATCTGTTGATAGATCTGTGGTCACTTATTTTGAAAAGTGTTGTTAATGGCAATAGAATTGCTGCATAAGAGGATAGACACAGAAATAACATTAGGAAACACCAAGAAAATGGCAAAATAGTGTATTTAATTTCAGTTTCATTATAAGAGAAAGAAAGAGAGAAGTGTACTTGGTAATCACCTTTAAAGAACTTCATATGGGTAAATACATTATAAATACTGGTGATTTGTATTATTATGGCTTAATTTATACATTATATTAACTATAATTTGACTAAATTTCCATATTAGCAAATTCTTTTTTTATTAATCATTACATGTGTTTTCATCTTAAATGGTATCCCACAACCTGGTTACTCCAACATGACCCCCCCCATACCACAACCTCCCTCAACTCCTACCTCCTTGCCTTTGTGAGGGTGATCCCCTACCCACCCACCTACTCTCACCCTACACCTCTAGCATCACCTGATGCTGGGGCATCAAATCCCCACAGGTCCAATGGTGTTCCTTCCCATTGATGTCAAGCAAGGCCATCCTCTGCTGCTTATGTATCTGGAGCCATGGATCCCTCCCTGTACATTCCTTGCTTGGTGGTCTAGATCCTGGGAGCACTAGGTGGTCTGGCCAGCTGACGTTGTTCTTCCTATGGGGTAGCAATTCCCCTCAGATCCTCCAGTCCTTCTGTCAGTTCCCTCAACAGGATCCCTGAGCTCAGTTTGATGGTTCACTCCCATTCCTTTTTCATAAGACATTTATCAAAACCGTGATTTCAAAACTCATCTTTAGCTTAACGAAATATAAGATATTTGTCATATTTGTTCTATTAAATATGTTTCTATTTTCTGTTCACTTGTTTTCCTATTTCTTTTAAACATATTTTCCTTTTATTAAAAATAGATACTCTTTTTCATAGAATATAATCTCATTGTAGTTTTCCTCCTTCTCCTTACTGAAGATGTTCCCAGATCTACCATCTTTCTCTAATTAGAAAACAAGAAGCTTCTAAGAGATATCAATCAAACATAACAAAATAAATAATTTGAGGAAAATATCATATCAGAGCAACCAAATCAGGGGAGTATGCACACAGTATGAGACCCACCATTTCTCATGGTCAGAAGTCCCATAAAACTACTAAGATAATTAATAAAATATAAACACAAAGGCCCGTGTACAGATTTGTGTAGGAACTGATGGTTGCTTCAGTTTAGGGGCACTTACATGCATTTTTCTTAGTTGATTCAGAGGGTATTATTGTCCTGGTAGTTCCCTATAAGCTTCGCACCTCCTCTTGTGTGGAATTCCCTAAACTCAGAGGGCAAGCAGTGGGGACTTGATAGAGAACTATCATTTGGACAGTCTCTCCAAACAACATCTGTCTGTGGGTCTCTGCATCTGTTGCCATCTGCAGACAGAGGAAGGTTTGCTGAGAATGACGGGATAAGGCAGTGATCTTTGAGTATAGGAGAATACCATTAGGGTTTCTTTATTGATTCTAAAAAATTCAAAAACATAGAACAAAACAAAAATGACCAGTTAAATTGGTTTTTATCCTAGAACTGTAATATACCTAGTCTGTGGTTCTTAGCTATCAAGTTTCAGGTGTGGATTCCACTTCATGGAGCAGGCCTTATGTAAAATAATACATTGGTTGGTTACTACCACAAATTCTTGGCCACCATTGCCCTAGCATATTTTACAGGAAGGCCTGATTTTAGTATCTTGCAGAGTACCTTCCCATACCAAAGAGACAATGCAGAGGTGATGGTCCCATGTAGGTACCAACTTAACTACTCAGTGTTCAATGAGTTGTGTGAGTGTTCTCCTCCATAATGGGGCTCCACTGTCACTTAAAGGAGATTTTGTCTTATGAACAGTCTTGCTTATTTTAGATTTTCCATGATACCTTCTTGGCCAACAACTCAGTTGAATAGAACCCAGCCATACTGGTGGAAGCTTTCCTCAGGTGAAACAAAATACCCATGTAAGATTTTTACATCACTCATTACAAGGAGTTCACATTAGTATCACCTTCATATACCTCAGAGAGATTCTACTGCACCTTGTTTATACACAACTCCTCTTGGAAATCCCTCCTCCCCAATTCAAGTTGTCTCTCTCCATACTATTTTCCTCCACCCTATTTCCCCCTCAATAACTGAGCCCAGTTTACCCATAAAATATTTTCTATTTTCCCCTTCAGGGAGATCCTTGTGGCCACCCTAGACCTCTGTTCTTTAACAAACCTCCTTTTGTCTACAGATTATAGCATGCTTATCATTTATTTAATTGCTTATATCCACTTATTAACAAATACATTTCCCAATGTATCTTTCTGACTCTGGCTTATATCATTCAGGATGATTTTTTTTCTAGGTCCATCCATTTTTCTTGCAAATTTCATGATGTCATCTTTTTAAACAGTAGATTAATATTCCATTACTAAAATGTGGCATATTTCTTTATCCATTCTCCTGCTGAGGGACAGCTAGGATATTTGAAGATTCTGGCTGTTAGGAATAAGGCTGCAAGAAACATGGTTGACCAAGTATCATGTGTTAGGATGGAGTGTCCTTTGGGTATATGACCAAGAGTGCTATACCCACACCTTGAGGTAGATTGATTCCCAATTTTCTGGGGAACTACCATTTAGATTTTCATAGTGACTATACAAGTTTTCTCTTCTCCTGAAGCAATAGAGGATTTTTTCACTTGTTTGACATCCTTGCCAATATGAACTGTTACTTGTGATACTGATCTTAGCTGTTCTTACAAGTGTTAGGCGGAATCTCACAGTGGTTTGATTAGCTTTTTCCTAATTGCCTAGGATGATTCACATCTCTTTAAGTGTTTATTTGCTCTTAGATATTCCTGTATTGAGATTTTCTGTTTATACTCATACTTATTTTTAATTAGAACTATTTAGGTTTTGGATTTTGTTTATTTTTGTTTGTTTGTTTTAATATCTAGGTTTTTAGCTCTCTGCATATTTAGTATATTAATTCTCTATTATATGTGAAATGAATAAATGAAGCTTTTCTGTTCTGTAGGCTACCCGATTTTCAAAAGGACAGTGTCCTTTTCCTTAGGAAAGCTATTCAGTTTTATACAATTCCATCTATGAACTGTGAATCTCTGTGCCAATGCTATCTGTGTTCTGTTTAGAAAGTCATCTCCTCTGCCAGTGCACAAACAGCTATTCCCAATTTCTCTTCTTTCAGGTTCTTTGTATCTGGTATTATGTTGAGGCCTTTGGTCCACTTGAAAGTCAGTTTTGTGCAGGATGAGAAGTATGGCTCTGAGACAACCGAGCTGCAGGCTGCCAACTGAACCTAGGACCTGGGAGAGCAGTGGTTCCTCCGTGAGCCAGCCAGGTGCAGGTATTCTGCCCTGCAGAGAAGGTGGAGTTGCCATCTTTGTCCCCAGCCAGACAAGACAGGCAACCCCAGGTACTGAGCTATCCTGAGGATAAGACCTCTGGGGACACAGACAACCGAGCTGCAGCCTGCCACCTGCACCTAGGACCTGGGAGAGCAGCAGTTCCTCATAGGGCCAGCCAGGCATGGGGCCAGTGCCCTGCAGGATCCCCGCTGCCATCTTTGCTCTCTGACAGAGCAGACCGGCAGTACCAGGTTCAGTCCACAGAGATAACCCAAGCATAACACTTCTTGGGGCAGGACACACCAGGGCTCCAACAGCACCCAAGAAGAGGGCAGCACATCAGCAATCTGTGCCAGAGGAAACCAGTGTTGTGGAAATAGCCTTATAGGCTCAAAGGAAGTTGAAGCAACAGCCAGTAACTAGACCAACTAACAACAGTGAGAACTAGATGGCAAAAGGCAAACATAGGAACGTTACTAACAGAAATCAAGGCAATGTGGCAGCATCTGAACCCAATTCTCCATTAACAGCAAGTCCTGGATACCCCAACACACCAGAAAAACAAGATTTGGATTTAAAAGTCATGATGCTGTTACAGGAACACATGAAGGACATAAATAAATCTCTTAGAGAAATTCAGGAGGAAATGGATCAAAAGTTAGAAGCCCTTACAAGGGAAACATAAAAATCATTAAAAGAAATTCAGGAGAATATGGGTCAAAAGAAAGAAGCCAATAAAGAGGAAACACAAAAATCATTTAAAGAAATACAGAAGTTTGGTCAACAGGCTGAGATCATGAAAGAGGAAACACAAAAATCTCTTAAAGAATTACAGGAAAACACAAACTAGCAAGTGAAGGAGCTGAACAAAACCATCCAGGATCTAGAAACAGAAGTAGAAACAACTAAGAAAACACAAAGGTAGACAATTTTGGAGATAGAAAACCTTGGGAAGAAATCAGGGGCCATAGATGCAAATATCAACAACAGAATACAAGAGATAGAAGAAAGAGTCTCAGATGCCGAAGATACCATAGAAACTATGGACTCAACAGTCAAACAAAATGAAAAATGCAAAAAGCTTGTAACCCAAAACATCCAGGAAATCCAGGACACAATGAGAAGGCCAAACCTAAGGATCATAGGCATAGAAGAGAGTGAAGATTGACAACTTAAAGGGCCAGCAAATATCTTCAATAAAATTATGGAAGAAAACTTCCCTAACTTCAAGAGAGAGATGCCCATAAATATACAGGAAGCCAACAGAACTCCAAACAGATGGACCAGAACAGAAATACATCCCATCACATAATTATCAAAACCAAAAATATACTAAACAAAGAAAGAATATTAAAGACAGTAAGAGAAAAAGGCCAAGTAACATATAAAGGAACATTTACCAGAATCACACCAGACTTCTCACCAGAGACTAGGAACGCTAGAAGATCCTGGGCAGATCTCATGCAGACTCTAAGAGAACACAAATGCCAGCCAAAACTACTATACCCAGCAAAACTCTCAGTCACCAAAGATGGAGAAACCAAGATATTCCATGACAAAACCAATTTTAACCAATATCTTTCCACAAACCCAGCCCTACAAAGGATAGTAAAAAGAAAACACTAATACAAGGAGGGAAACTTCACCCTGGAAAAAGCAAGAGAGTAACCTTCTTTCAGCAAACCCAAAAGAAGATAACCAATCAAATATAAAAACAACATCAAAAATGACAGGAAGTAATAATCACTGTTCCTTAATATCTCTTAACATCAATGGACTCAATTCCCCAATAAAAGACATAGACTAACAGACTGGGTATGTAAACAGGACCCTACATTTTGCTGCATACAGGAAATACACCTCAGTGTCAAAGAAAAACACTATCTTAGAGTAAAAGGCTAGAAGACAATTTTACAAGCAAATGGTCTCAGGAAGCAAGCCGGAGTAGCCACTCTAATATCAGATAAAATTGACTTTCAACCTAATGTCATCAAAAGAGACACTGAGGGACACTTCTTGCTGGTCAAAGGAAAAATACACCAAGAAGAACTCTCAATCCTGAACATCTATGCTCCAAATGCAAAAGCACTCTCATTAATAAAAGATACTTTACTAAAGCTCAAAGCACATATTGCACCTAACACAATAATTGTGGGTGACTTCAACACTCCAATCTCATCAATGGGCCTATCAGGAAAACAAAAACTAAACAGGGACACAGTGAAACTAATTGAAGCTTCGGAACAATTAGAGTTAACAGATATATATATATATATATATATATATATATATATATATATATATATATATATATATATATAGATAGATAGATAGAACATTTCATCCTAAAACAAAAAAAAATACCTTTTTCTCAGCACTTCATGGGACCGTCTCCAAAATCGTTCATATAATTGGTCACAAGACAGACCTCAACAAATATGAGAAGATGGAAATAATCCCATGCCTCCTATCAGATCACTATGGAGTAAAAGGGGTCTTCAATAGCAACAAAATCAACAGAAAGCCCACATACACATGGAAACTGGACAATACTCTACTCAATATCTTGGTCAAAGAAGAAATACAGAAAGAAATCAAAGACTTTATAGATTTTAATGAAAATGAAGACACAACATACTCAAATCTATGGGACACAATAAAAGCAGTGCTAAGAGGAAAACTCATAGCACTGAGTGCCTCCAAAAAGAAAATGGAGAGAGCATATACTAGCAGCTTAATGACACACCTGAAAGCCCTGGAACAAAAAGAAGCCAATGCACCCAGGAGGAGTAGAAGACAAGAAATCATCAAATTCAGGGCTGAAATCAATCCAGTAGAAACAAAGAGAATCATACAAAGAATCAACAAAACCAGGAGCTTGTTCTTTGAAAAAAATCAACAAGATAGATAAACCCTTAACCAGACTAACCAAGGGGCTCAGAGACTGTATGCAGATTAACAAAATTAGAAATGAAAAGGGAGATATAACAACAGAAACGGAGGAAATTTAAAAAATCATCAGATCCTACTACAAAAACCTATACTCAACACAACTGGAGAATCTGAAAGAAATGGACATTTTCCTGGACAGATATCAAACACCAAAATTAAGTCAGGATCAAATAGATTATCTAAACAGACCCATAACCCCTAAAGAAATTAAAGTGATCATAGAAAGTCTCCCAACCAAAAAAATCATGGGACCAAATGGTTTTAATGCAGAATACTATCATACCTTCAAAGAAGAACTAACACCAGTACTCTTTTCTTTTCTAAACTTTTCTATAAAATAGAAACAGAAGGAACACTACCCAACTCATTCTACGAAGCCACAATTTTGCTGATACCAAAACCACACAAAGATCCAACAAAGAATGAGAGCTTCAGGCCAATTTCCCTTATGAATATCGATGCAAAAATACTAAATAAAATTCTTGCTAACTGAATCCAAGAACACATCAAAAGGATCATCCACCATGATCAAGTAGGTTTCATCCCAGGGATGCAGGGATGGTTCAATATAAGGAAATTCATCAATGCAATCCACTACATAAACCAACTCAAAGAAAAAAAAACATATGATCATTTCATTAGATGCTGGAAAAGCATTTGAGAAAATTCAGCATCCTTTCATGCTGAAAGTCTTGGAAGGAGCAGGAATTCAAGGCCCATACCTAAACATAATTAAAGCAAACCAGTAGCCAACATCAAACTAAATGGAGAGAAACTTGAAGCAATCCCACTAAAATCAGGGAGTAGACAAGGCTGCCCTCTCTCTCCATATCTTTTCTATATAGTACTTGAAGTTCTCGCCAGAGCAATTAGACAACATAAGGAGGTCAAAGGGATACAAATTGGAAAGGGAGAAATCAAATTATCACTATTTGCAGATGATATGATAATATTCTTAAGTGACCCAAAAAACTCCACAAGAAAACTTCTACAGCTGATACACAACTTCAGCAAAGTGGCAGGTTATAAAATCAACTCAAGCAAATCAGTAGCCTTCCTATACTCAAAAGATAAACAGGCTGAGAAAGAACTTAGGGAAATGACACCCTTCACAATAGCCACAAACAATATAAAGTATCTTCGTGTGACTCTAACCAAACATATAAAAGATCTGTATGAGAAGAACTTTAGGTCTTTGAAGAAGGAAATCGAAGAAGACCTCAGAAAATGGAAAAATCTTCCATGCTCTTGGATTGGCAGGGTTAATATATTTAAAATGGCCATCTTGCCAAAAGCAATATACAGATTCAACGCAATCCCCTTCAAAATCCCAACTCAGTTCTTCTTAGAGTTAGAAAAAGCAATTCTCAAATTCATCTGGAATAGCAAAAAAAAAAAAAAAAAAAAAAAAACAGTATAGCTAAAACTATTCTCAACAGTAAAATAGCTTCTGGGGGAATCAATATCCCAGACCTCAAGCAATACTACAGAGCAATAGTGTTAAAAACTGCATGGTATTGGCACAGCAACAGAGAAGTGGACCAATGGAATAGAATTGAAGACCCAGAAATGAATCCACACACCTATGGTCACTTGATTTTCGACAAAGGAGCAGAAAACATCCAGTGGAAAAAAAGATAGCCTTTTCAACAAATGGTGCTGGTTCAACTGTAGGTCAGCATGAAGAAGAATGCGAATTGATCCATTCTTATCTCCTTGTACTAAGCCCAACTCCAAGTGAATCAAGTACCTCCACATAAAACCAGACACACTGAAACTAATAGAAAAGAAACTGTGGAAAACCCTTGAAGATATGGGCAGAGGAGAAAGGTTCCTGAACAGAACACCAATAGCTTATGCTTTAAGATCAAGAATTGACAAATGGGACCTCATAAAATTACAAAGTTTCTATAAGGCAAAGGACACTATCAAAAGGACAAAATGGCAACCAACAAACTGGGAAAAGATCTTCACCAACCCCACATCCGTTAGAGGCCTAATATCCAATATACACAAAGAACTCAAGAAGTTAGACCCCAGGGAACCAAATAACCGTATTAAAAATTGGGGTGCAGATCTACACAAAGAATTTTCACCTGAAGAAATTCAGATGACTAAGAAGCACCTTAAGAAATGCTCAACATCATTAGTCATTAGGGAAATGCAAATAAAAACAACCTTGAGATTTCACCTCACACTAGTCAGAATGGCTAAGGTTAAAAACTCAGGAGATAGCAGGTGTTGGCGAGGATGTGGAGAAAGAGAAACACTCCTCCACTGCTGGTGGGATTGCAAGATGGTACAACCACTCTGGAAATCAGTCTGGTGGTTCCTCAGAAAACTGAATGTGACACTACCGGAGGACCCTGCTATACCACTCCTGGGCATATACCCAGAGGATTCCCCGGCATGTAATAATGACACATGCTCCACTATGTTCATAGCAGCCTTATTTATAATAGCCAGAAGCTGGAAAGAACCCAGATGTCCCTCAATGGAGGAATGGATATAGAAAATGTGGTATATTTACACAATGGAATACTACTCAGCAATTAAAACAATGAATTCATGAAATTTGTAGGCCAATGGTTGGAACTGGAAAATATCATCCTTAGTGAGGTAACTGAATCACAAAAGAATATACATGGAATGCGATCACTGATAAGTGGATATTAACTAGTCCAGAAGCTATGAGTACCCAAGACATATCAAATGACTCCCATGAAGAAGTAAGGAGAGGGCCCTGATCCTGGAAAGGCCTGTTCCAGCATTGTAGGGAGTAACAGGACAGAGAAAAAGGATGGCGGTGATTGGAGAATGAGTGTATAGAAGGCTTATGGGACATGTGGGGTGGGAGGAACTGGAAAAGGGGAAAGCTTTTGGAATGTAACCAAAGAATTTGTAAAATAAAAAATTACTACTTTAAGATTCCATCTTACAGATGTCAGAATGGCTAAGATCAAAGATACAAGTGAAAGTTCATGATGGAGAGAATGTGGAGCAAGAGGAACACTCCTGCAATGATGGAGGGAGTGCAAACTTGTACAGCCACTACAGAAATCAAGATTATGGGTCCTTAGAAAATTGGGAATCAATCTCAAAACTGACCTATACCACTCTTGGGCATATGCCCAAAGGACACTCCATCCTATCACAAAAACACTTGCTCAATTAGTTTATAGTAGCTTTATCTATAATAGCCCCAAACTGGCAGTAACTGAGATGTTTCTTAAATGAAAAATGGATAAACAGAGCATGGCACATTTGCATAATGGAGTACTTCTCAGCTGTTAGAAAAATGACACAGCAAAATTTGTAGGCAAATGGATAAAACTAGAATACATGCATAGTTAGGCATCCTAGACCCAATAAAGAAACATGGAAAGTACTTACTTATATGTAGTTATTAGCTGTAAAGGGTAAATATGTTATAGTCCGTAGACCCAGAGAAGCTAAGTAAAAGTGCTCTAGGTGGCAGGCCACATAAATCTACCAGGAAAAAAAACTAGAATAGATTTTGTAGATAGTCTAGGGGATGGGTCAAGATGAGAACAGGAAGGGAAAAGTTTTGGGAGGGAGTTTCAGAGGGAGAGAGTATGGAGAGGGAGATGGGGACAGAGAGACAGAGAAACAGAGAGACAGAGAGGGAGACAGAAACAGAAAAAGAGAGAGAAACAGAGTGAGAGACAGAATAGTGGGGAATTTAGGGGCAATGTAGAAATCTAGTGAAGTGGAACTTCCTGGAACCTATGAGGGTAACCTTAGTGAGGACTTACTAATGAAGGATATGAAACCTGAATTGCCCTTCTTCTCTAGCAAGTCAAGGCTCCCAGTGGTAGAGCTTGGACTCCAACCCTGCCATAAAACCTTGGACCCACAACTTGTTCTGACTACAAGATGTGCTGGGCCAATGGTAGCTCAGAATTTCTGGTGGTGGCAAACAATGACTGGTCTAACTTGAGACTGAAGCCATGAGAGGCAACCCATGAAAGACACTGCCTGGTTGGCCAGGAAAAATGAAGCTGTGTGGCTTGAAGACTTAAGGTAAAACCAAACACAATAGGCAACAAAAACAGCAACAAGTCAATGAACTTGGATTCATTGGAATCCTATAGATATTCTGCTATGCCCATAGACCAGTGCCTAGCACATTGTCCATCAGAGAGACTACATCTAGCAACTGATGATAGCAAATGCAGAGGCCCACAGCCAAGTATTAGGCAGTGTTTGAGGAGGCCATGGAAAATGAAAAAGAAGGATCATAGGAGCCAGAGTAGCCTAGGATATCAGGAGAACACAATTGATTGGCAGTGCTCAGGAAGTTTCAGCAGTGCTGCCCTTTTGGAGGAAGCATGTCACTAGGGGTAGGCTTTGAGAGTATAAAGACTTTTCAGTTTACTCTTTTTGCTTTGTCTTGTGGTTGAGATATGATTTCCTGGCCATGTCACCACGCCTGATGATTGCTGCCATGCTTCCTTGCCATGAAGAACTCTTGTCCCCTGGAACTGCAAGCCAAACCATTTCTCATATGAGCTTAATTGGTCATGGTGTTTTGTCACA